>NW_018165313.1:1546752-1563427 GCF_001263595.1 Phalaenopsis equestris | reverse complement strand
CGAATACATCGCTGTGACTGAAGCAATCAAGGAAGCTATGTGGCTAAAGGGCATGACTGAAGAGCTTGGGATACATCAGAAGGTGATAACTGTGTTTTGCGACAACCAAAGCACCATTCACCTTACCATAAATCAGGTATTTCATGAAAGATCTAAGCATATAGATATAAAACTTCATTTTGTGAGGGATGTCGTTGCCAAGGGTTCAATAGTAGTGAAGAAGATACCTACTGAAGAAAATCCTGCTGATATGCTCACCAAGGTGCTACCGACAACTAAGTTCAGACACTGTCTAGACTTAGTAAACTTCACCAAGGGCTGAGGCCCTCTCAGGGGCCAGGTGGAGGGAATCTTTACTTCGAAGCTTCTCAATTGAGGGTCAAGGTGGAGAATTGTTATTTTTGACCCCCAATTAATGAACTAAGGTAAAATGACACTTTTGTAATGTGGTACCGCTCACCTACCACATCTGACCTATCGTTCACCTACCATTCACCTACCGCTCACCTACCTCCCACCTACCACTCTCTTGCTTCTATAAATAGAGAGGGTGTGAGACTTAGGAGAGCAAGGGAGAAGAGATCTTAAGCTACCACAAAGGAGGAGAGAATAGCTATAGAGTTAGAGGAGGAGAGCATCTTGAGGCCTTGTATCAAGGTGTCGCTTGAGAGGGAGGCCATAGAAGGAAGACGAGGGCTCATCTCTATGTATAAGCTATGTATTCTCCATTTCTTTTGCCTTAGTGAAATATTTGATTGATTCCCTCCCGTGGACGTAGATCCAGTTGGATTGAACCGCGTAAACGATCTGTGTTTGCTTGTGTTCTTTCTCGTCTCATTTCTATGCCAGGAAGTACATATCTCACAACAGCTATATAGTAGGAGCCACCTCTTGCATCTATAGGAGCTACCTGTAGAATCTTATTTGCTTGGTGGATGATTTTGAAGAAAGAACACTAATGAGAACGTGAGTTTCTTAAATGGAGGAGGTTGTGAAATTCCTCGAGTATAATGAAGTTGAACCCTTAAATATTGAAACATCTTTTGGTATAGAAGTTGGATTTTCATCTGAAACTCCAAAGTTAAGTATGCTTTTATAGGAGCACTCTTTGGGGGTGTTTGGTAACATCTTTAAATAGGATTTATTATCGGATTTATAAAATCCAACCAAACATAAACACACAAAAAATGCAAGTGTTCACGGATTTATGAATTTTTTGATTTAACAGCCAAATTTTTGCCTTTAATTCGACATAAATTCAGATTTACTAAATCCACGAGGATGGATTTATCGGATAAATGATTTTCAGATTTTCTAAATTCTGCCAATGCTAAATCCTACTTGTAGTCAAACACTCCCTTAAGCCTGTTTGGTAACGGCTTTATTGTCGGACTTAAGCTAGATTTAGCTTAAATCTTGTCAAACTCTCTTATAACTTTAAATTTCAAGGTTTAGTAAATCTGATTTCTCCCTTTTTTTCCCTTAAATTTTGAATTCACTAAATCCCGTCGTTGGTTGAATTTAACTTAAATCTGCAAGTTGCATATATTTATTGATTTTCCCATTGAGGCATCTCCACCAAGCTTCAACACTACCCCGCTAGTTTCTTACCCGACGAGGGTTTTGCATTGGTTAGAGGCAAAGGTTTTGGATGCCACGATCTTGTCGTTGCATTTGTCAGTGAGCTCCCCATCACCACCTCCAACGCTTATCTAGCCAACTTCATGATTTCTTGAGCTCGGCGAGAAGAAGATTGGGCGGTGAAGGTAAATAGGCCTCAATTTTATTTTTAAATTAATTTACTAATTAATTTTAAACAATCAAGAATATTTTAAGTTAATTATATTAATAAATGTGATTTAATTTTATTTTCTAATTATCCATATGTTTAATTCAATATATGCATTCTCTATTAATGGTTAATTTTTTATAAAGTATTAATTAGTTTAATAAACATTAATTAATGAATATGATAGTATTAGTTGTTAATTGATTAGTTTAGAAAAATTATGATTGACAATGATTATTTTGATGGATAAATGATTAATTATTTGGTAGTTATTGATTATTTGATGATTATCTATGCTTAATTATGATATTATTTACGCTGATTATAATTAAATTATATTAATTAATGAATAATAATTAATTAATTAATGTGTAATTACTTTAAGGCAATTCAAATTATCAATTAGTTAACTTAATAAGTTATTAATTAATATTGACTATAACTAAAAGTAATCAACACTTAATATAAATTGAACTAATTGGCTTAAATATTGAAAGAAGTTGTCAAATAGTATAATAGAGTTTAACCGGAGTTAGCATATGTCATCTTTGGATTTACTAAATCAAAATTTATAAGACTTATTAAATCCACTCAAATTAAATCCTAGAAATTGCCAAATAGCCCTTTATCTCTTGGGAAGTTGCACCAATGGGATCAGACCGTGTTGCCAATGGGCCAAAGCAGACAATATCTCAATAGATGGATGATAGTTCAGGCTGTTACATTGAGCATTTACATGAGCTGAGTGAGGCATAAAATGAAGGATTGTATCACTTATAAGCTCTGGATGATATTTTTAAGTGCATGTAGTGATAATCATTAACAGTGGAAATTAATGAATGTTCAAAGTCATACTATTTCCATGTTCAAAGGTCTTGATAAGTAGATTTTCTTAGATAAGCATACTAAAGAACTTGTCTTTATAGCATGGAGCAACGATCATCTATCTATTTGACCTCACATTGTATTGCCTAAGCTCCCAAGCATAGCTCTTGGTCGCTTTTAGCATCACTATTATGATGGTTTTCTTTGTCATGCTCATAGTCTCATTTTCAAAATCTCATACATGTTAACTGTATTCATTTCTTTCCTGCTATTTAAGACGCAAAATCCAAATGTAGGTTTTCCTCTGCATTCATTTCTGTTATAAAACTATGCCCATAATCTTAATTTGTGTTTCAGTAGAATACTTGTGATTATTGAATCTATTTGTACTTTCAAATATTTTTTTTGCAAGTAGCATTTGTTTTTAACTTTCTTCATTATCTAAACCGCTTATCACGGAAAAAAGCATCATAGTTGGGGAGTGAGAAAATAAAACTCTATTAAAGTTACACATATAAACCTTGAACATCAATGTGCACAATTTTGTCGTAATAAGCATCTTCCTATATTTTATTTCCAAAATGTCAGCCTGGAGCAATAATTTAGCTGCTTCTATTGTGTTTTGGAGACCTTGTATTCAAATCACGAAAACAACCTCTCTTTAATATTCGGGTAAGACTGAACACTTGAATTTGCTATGTCTGCATTGGCATGGATAGAAACATATAATCCCATGTAACTGGGAAAAATAAAGTTTTACATATCCAAATGGAACCCGCCTGATGGCTTCTTAATTTATTTTAAAGAGAGATACAGATAGCTAAAAAGCTCAGTGACTGGATTCAACAGAAGCAAAAAGTCTGAAATATCAGGCAAAGAAGTTCAGACCAAGGCCTTAAAAAAAGGCATCTCTGCTTGTTCTTCTTTAGTATATTTTCAACAGCTAGCCTCCCACTATAATTTTTTGAGTGAAATAACTTCGTAATTTGAACTTTCTCCTTTCTAAAACAAATTGGAATTATGGACTCATGGGATTTTAACTTGAAAATAGGCTTTTGTGTCCTCGATGATCTAGTCGTAAATACTAAGCCAGAAAGCATTTGCCTTCAAAATTATATAATTTTTTTATGTGTGCCTTCATTTCAAACGTGTTTTTCATGCAGCAAATGGTCGTCCAACTTAAGCTTACCAAATCATTGGACTCAAAACAGGTTCCACGTTACTCTACTACAGTTCTGCAAATTTCACCAGATCCGACCGAGGTACCCTATGCATCAATTAAGTTAGGAAGGTACTTTGCTAGAATTTGTGAATGTTTTACTTGTTCAATTTGTAGAAGTAGATGCCAATACGATCTGACTCTAACAGCTAGCTTAAGGTTTAGGCTACTCTCGAGCCGGAGAGGTACAATTTATTTTACCATAGAGGTTGGGTTTGATATACTAATGGTTGAAAATAATTCAATAAATAATTATTAATATTTCATGTATCTATTTTTTAATTATTCATTTTGGGACTGAATTCAAATGCCAGAACATTTATTAACAAGTTTTCCTCTCATGTTAGAGTTCGTCATGCAGATCATCACTCTTCTAATATAGTAAAGCTTCCAATAAACCAAGTCAAGAGTCACAAAACCAAAGAGCTCACTCCGCACCTTCACCTTGAATTGTTAGGAAATATTTCAACACAATTTTTTTCTGTTATGTGTGATATAGGATTAAACTAAATTTTCACCTGCCTTAAAACTTATAATTTGAAAAATTTTAAATACTTGATTTATTGTGCTTTCAAGTATTATTTCGCCATCAAATCATGTATCATATTAAGATCGTATCAGAACACCTATTTTTGGTGATGATATCTTGCTCGGGTCTTCTTTTCTTTCTATTACTTTTGATATGAGATTCTGTTTTTTTTATTATTATTTTTGAATTGTTAATAAATCAGTATACGTGATTATCTCTTGACTTTGGATAAATGACCCTTCCTCTGAACCATTGGGCCATGAATTCTTACACTTTGACAAACTTTCTTGATTTTTTCTATTAAAGCATAAGATTTGACAGCATTTCATTTTTACCTCATCTGATTTCGGTCCTCATGCATTATTTTTTTTTATTATTCTATAGACCAAAGTGATGGATGTTATAGAACTAGCAAATATTCGGGTGGAATTTAAAGAAAATATAGAAGTGCTGAGTTGAATGTATTACAAATGTTTTTCATATGTGATATTTTAAATATAATAACATTGATGAATGACTTATTCTAGAACCTCTAGCTCTCATTTTGGATTTGATTTATGACTTACTGGATAAGTACAATTTCACATGTTTAACAATAGGGAAAGCTTTTAGATGTTTAAAAGCTAAAATAGGGACCCTTAGTTCAATTCACTGAAATAAAAAATGATTACCATTAAAAAGCATAAAATTCGAAAATATTGGTCACTGCTATATCGTAAACAGACATGAATTATAAAAAACTACGTACATCACACGACACATCCAAACACACATTGAAAATAAAACTTAAGGTAAATTTATACTATTATCTCTATGCATCTAGCAAAGCAACAATTGATGGTGAATAGGGCTGTCAAAAAAAGCTCGTTGTTTGTGAACAACTCGTGTTCTATTCGTTCGTTTAGCAAAGGAGCGAAGCACGAACAAATTTTTTGAGCTCGATTTATAAACGAGCCGAACACGAACAAAAGTTTATTTGTTTGTATTTGGCTCGAATTGGCTCGAATTAATTAAATAGTAAATACATAAATTATAATTTATTTATATATTGTATTTTATAAGTAATCTTAAATAAAAAATAAATTATTATATATTAGATATGTAAATACAGAAGTATTAGGTGGTATGTATGAAAATGTCAAAAAAAAAAATTCTCAAATCTTCTACCACCACCCAAGCCTACTAGCCATGGGCTATCTCGTAAATAATATATATATATATATACACACACACTAGCCGAACATGAGAGAGCCGAGGCTCAGCTCCTGTTCGCCTCGTTTATATTTCGAGCTCAAAAATGGTGTTAGTGTTTGGCTCGTTTGCAAGCCGAACACGAGCTGTTTACTAACAAAGAGTCGTAAAATGTTAAGTTGTTTTGACAACCCTAATCACGTAGCCGTAAGATTTAAAAATTATTGTTTATATTAAAACATCATTTGAATCTAATTTAATATTTTTTATTATATTTTATTAATTAATACTTTTAATTGATTATAAATCTTTTTGTAGCTTTGTAGCTTTGTAGTCAATTAATTTTTTTAAAAATATTACTCATCAATATACATATATATTTTTTCTTGTGACTTTGTGTGTGATTGATGAAGTATTTTGAGCCAAAACGAGCCGAACACGAACAAATAAATTTTTGTTGGTGTGCGGCTCATTAACTTAACGAACGAGCCGAACACGAGCTTCTATTCTAAACAAATCGAACACGAGCTGTTCGCGAACAACGAGCCATTTTGACAGCCCTATATATATATATATATATATTATATAACATGTGAAAAGATAAGAATTGTGTAGTCCCGCTCCCTATATGAGTAAACGCTCGTGGCCCCGCTTCCCATTAGCAGCTGAAGGCGCTACTTTAGTCTCACATTGCCCAATTCTAAAAAAAACCTTCACCTATTCTCTATAAATAATGAATCTCTCTTTCAAGCAAATCATTTTTACCCCCATAGCTTTACTCGCCCCACCAGGCTCTTATGATATGATGGTTTTAAAATAAAAATTAAGTTGGATAATTTAAGTATATTATAAGATTTATTTTATTTTATAAAATAATTATTTCGAGCCGAGCCGAACACGAGCATAATTCAAAAAAAAAAAAAAAAAATTGAGCCAACACGAACACGTAATTCACGAGTCATTTTGAACACAAGTTGAACACAAACAAAAATAAAATTCAAACGAGCCGAACACGAACAAGCTTAAGCCTCCATAAGTTCGGTTTGTTTACACCCCTAATGGTGAAACAAAATGCCATTTATATGCCTTTAATTTGGCATTTGATCTTACGAAGGATATTTGAGATTTTTGAAAGGTATTTGCTAAGCACCATACTCATTTCTTTCTTTCCAACTTTGCTGAACAAGGCTGTGCAAAAATGGTAGGTTTTGAATATGTTGGTCCTTGAATCATGGCCACAAATTCCAACTTTTCAGCTAAGAAGGACCTTGTAGGAAGGGGCTCCCCAAGAGGTAGACATTTCTTGATTAAATCATGAGTGAAAAAACCATTTAAGGACAAAAGTAAAAACTTTCATTTTGAGTATTGCAAAGGGCATGATTCTTTATTTCAATAAGGTTGCCGTTGCTTTATGTCCTGCATTAAGATTTAGCCATCCAAAAAGAGAGAATATAGAAGAATACTTTGTTTTTTTGCAATAAATTGTAAAGCCATTTGATGTTTGACAAATATAAATAGGAGGCGTTGAGAAGGGTTAGGATTTCGGAATGCACTTTATAATATTCTTGTGAAAATCAATCTAATCTCTTATAATGAGCACAAGAGATATAATATATATTGAAGTAAGACAAAGTGCTATGTATATCTATATACTATGAACAGCATAATATACAAACATATACATGAATAAGATGATATTGTGTATAAATGTGCCAAGTTAGGATAGTATTAATAAGTTGAGTGATCAAGCTAAACACATCTACAGAATATATATGATGTTTATACAGAAGGAAATTATAATGTCGCGAGAAAGCATTAAATAATATATATTATAAGTGTAATGATGATTCTTTCATATAAGCATGTGCACATTAAATGTATGAATTACTGAGTAAACATGCAATTCATTAATTATGTAAACAATGAAGATAGTGGTAATGTACAGTGATTAGTGGATTATAATAATATATACTATATAAATAGTTGTCAAAATAATTTTACAACTTTAATATATGATTTTATAACTATTCAATCTTCACAAATATGTAAATGTAGTTCAGCGCAATGTAAGGTAACTTAAGTTAGAAAGCAAATGGACACTAATATTTACCTATTTTGGTTCAGATAGACCTAAGCACCCCAAAACTTTCTATTCCAGTATCAATCGCTCATTCTCTCATCACTAGTTAAGAAATCACGCATTCCTCTATAGGGGAAGAGTACACTCATCTTTATTGTGGATAACGGCACCCCTCTAAATTAACATTTCACAAATCTAGGAATCAAATTTTCTAAGATTGGTTGTGATTAGGCTATATCACCAATACTTGCAATACACTTCAATCTTCATGCAAAATTATTGCAACATATAAAATAAAATCAGCTGTAAAATATTCTTGAGCGAAAGAGACATCAACTTAAGTTGGAGAATTAAAGAGTTATTTTTTTTAATTTAATTTGGATGAAACTTTGAATCCATTCTGAGATGACAAAATTTTAAACACAAGCTTTTTTCATTAATTTTCCCTTTGATTTTGAGTGAGTGATCATTATTTAAGTCATTAGACATAAGTTATATAGGAGATGATTGAAGATAAAAATCAACCCATAATGTCAAAATTGGGGCTCTACAGATGAGAAAAATATCCTAACATTAAAAACTAAGTCATTCAATCAGAATTTTTAAATTGATGGAAGATTTCATTTTCACTATAATAATATAATATAATAATTTTAAATGCAAAATATTTTCAAATTGATGGAAGATTTTATTTTCACCATAATAATATAATATAATAATTTTAAATGCAAAATATATCAAACCAAAGTGTCTTGGCTCAGGCTGTGTTCTCCTTGATTTCTATGGTATTTATTTCGGGTTTGAGACATGAACGACATGCAAATGCAATATTAGGGAATTTTTAAGCTGCTAGTAGGGGCTTAAATTTGTAACTAGTATTTTTGCCCATTTTTTTTAAATAAATATATGAGGCTTGTTTCCATCCTTGAAAAAATGTAAAATTTATGTTACCATATATAAAATCTTATGTAAGTTGTAAAGAACTCAATGAAATTGAAAAAATAAAATTTAAGCTCACTTTATTTCAAGGGAATAGCATTTATAATGAATTAGTAATTCTAATCAATTTATAATTGATATGAAGTTTGTATTTAACAAATGAAAATGATAACCTGTTAACAAATTTAAACTTCATTGATGATGTGTCTGTATTAGTTGCATATTAATTTGAGCTACTTTATGTTTTTTTAAACATATAAGACTAAAAGGTTAAACAAATGGTTGATGAGTAATTTGTAAAGAATTCTTTTTTACATTTATGACTAAAAATTCAGCGTGACTAAAATTTTATTTGCTTTTATGATGGTTATGATTTTGAAAAATTAAAGGAATAAATAAGTCAAATTGTGCCTGTAAAATTAATTTTTGGCCTACTTATGTTTATAAAATGGGACATGGTTAATATTTTGTTACTCCTTTTAAATAAAGATTGATTGAAACTTGATGTGATATTTTACGTGTGTTTTCTAACATCTTTCTATATCAAAATCATATATTTTACATTTCTCGGTTGAAATATACTTCTCAAGCATCCCGTTGAATCTCATACTCTCATACATGTTATATATATATATATATATAGAAACAGTTGTTTAACGCTCCCTGCCCATCAAACAGTATTTAACACTTTTTTGGGCCATTTACGCTATTTGCAGTCAGTACTGCACACAGTCAGCAACTGTTCATTGTACGGGTCTCTATTTCTGTGGATGAACAGTTTCTTCACTGTCATCACTTATAAGGTATAGTTCCCATGTGGAACACTATAAAGGCTATAATTAAGTGGGCAAAATCCTATTGAGAATTGCAGAAATACTGTTCTGGAAATAGATGCATGGAACAAATCTTAATAGTATTTTCATGCACGATTGATGTTTTCTCCTGTATATATGTGGTAGTTATTATCTGGCATTCCCGTTCTAAGGATTTAAAAAAGCAAAAAGGGACCAAAAACCTTTCGGTTGCTTGTAACTCTATAGTTGGTTTACTATTTTTTATTCATTCTCTATAGTTGATTTCATGGGAGTATCATGTTTCTGCTTCCTTCTTTAAAGCCTACCTTAATATCTTAGAAAGGCTGGAGAGAGAGAGAGAAAGGAAGAGACCAGAAATAGTTTAGCCATTTATAACGCTATAGTTGGTTTCCTTTTTTTGTTCATTCTCTATAGTTGATTTCATGGGGGTATAATGTTTATGCTCTCTTAGCTCTATAGTTGGTTTCCTATTTTTTGTTCATTCTCTATAGTTGATTTCATGGGAGTATAGTATTTATGCTTTTCTTTAAAACCTACCTTAATTCTTTAGAAAAGGGCCAGAGAGATAGAGATAGGAAGAGAGACAGAGAGAGGAAAAAAAAAAACCGTTGCAGATATATTATTGTACTTGTCAGCAAGCATTATTATTTGATTCAAAAAATATATTCGGTGTATTTATTTCAATGTCCACTTAATAAAAATAATTTATTGTATATATATATATATATATATATATAACGCCAGCAAATAAATAACTGTCATGTCAATAATATAACATTATAAAACGGATATTCTGAGTTTTTTTTTATTTAGTTTTACAATATATTTTAATAGGGAATCTTATGAATTTGATGTAAATTATCAGATAATAAGTATTTACTTTTATTTTTGGAGTATGTAGTATGTTGCATATCTGAAACAGAGTTGAACAGAGAAAAATGATTATTATTTATATCAAATTCATGACATCTTAGTTGAAGTTGTAATTAAATAAAGTAATTAATTAATATTTCTTAATAATATAACATATGTCAACCACTTGGCCAGTTAGTATTTATTTTCATTTTCGGAAATTTACATACACAGCACCCAATTCTTATGCATTTTCCTATCTCATACCCAAACTCTTATTTTTACAAAATCAGCACCCTACCTATGGATGAAAGTGTGAATTTCACACTTGGAGAGTGGTGAAAAGGTAAGTTGGGTGCTTGATTTGTAAAAATGAGAGTTTAGGTGTGACATAGGTAAATGCATAAGAATTGGGTGCTGTGTATGTAAATTACTCTTTCATTTTTAGTGGTTCCTTCACTACTTTCTTCGGCCTGTCTTCATTCAGTGATCTATTATTTTTCATTGAAAACTTTTTTTAAAGTTTACTTTGGTGCAGCAGCCTTTGATCATTGTCATCATTGTAAAGCTTCTTCTAACAGTGTGATTAAACAAATATTGCATTGAAATATTTAACTTCCATGGACCTTTTCTTAATCTGCACATGGCATGAAATAATTAAAAAAGCTTGTTGAAAGTTCAATCCAAAATTAATTTATTTAAATATCAGTTGCTTAGTCTCCCAAAAATATCTGCCAAATATCAAAATTAGTAGTACTTGAACAAGTGATCACATGTTTAATTAATTTGATTTTTGACTAGTGCTTTTTCTATTCATATATATCAAAATTAGTAGTACTTGAACTAGTGATCACATGAAATTAATATATTTTTCTAGTTTGCATTTCTTATGATAATTAATGTAGTAAAAATAATAACAGTTTTACTTTTACTCGCAAAAATAATGAAATTATGTTATTTGGTTGAGGGTATGGAATAGCCTCTCTAAATGTTGGGGTAAAGCTGCATGTGTGCATTGCATGGACCCCTTCCCAAATTATACATTCATAGGGGACTTAGAGCTCCATGCATTTGGTATGTTTTTCTTTTTAAAAAACATTCAAACATAACACAAATAAAACTCAACACAGCCCACAAAAATAAATAAGGAAATCGGTTCGAATAAAATATATGAGCATCATTTAAATTTACTTTTGGAAGTCAGCTAGAACTTTCAAATAAGAAATAAATTAGCGAGTTTTTCACTCATCAGACAAATTATTTAAACCGAGAAAATGAAAACCAACCAGCTCAATATGAAGCCAAGTATCTATGTCAAGATCAATGATCAGCAACTAAGAATACTATTTAAACCAAAAAATTTCTTTGATAATAAATGAAGATTAGGAGCCATTTGGGATCACTTTTTTTTATTTATTTATTTTTTTTATTGTTGTTTTATTTTGTTTATGTTTCTACTTTAAATGAAATATGTTTGATAGTTGTTTTTAAAATACCCAACATAATGTTTAGGTGTTTTGAATGTCTTTAAAAATAAATTAATTTATTTTTAAAATAAAAAATAAAAACATGCAAAAAATACACCAAACAAACTGAGTTTTATAATAAAATAAAAGGCAAAAATAAAAACACAAGTGATCCCAAACAAACCTAAGATATTGATTACAGCAATTATGCGTCATCCGAGGGCTTCAAGTAGATTAAAACCTTGATCAGTGGATAAATTGCCTTTATTTGTTTGTTATCTTCTAAGAACTTTTATTAGCTTCGATTTTCTTTTTTTCTTCTTCTTTTTTGAATGATGAGAGATAAATCATAGTATGAAGTTTGAAATTTGTGAGTTTGGAGAAACACCTTCTCCTTTCACAACTGTATACTAAGAAAATATATATGTGGAGTGGTCCTCGTAGACACTGTGGCTGATTTAAGAGGTTTTACTGCTCCGTGGCCAGGGTTAGCTTTTCTTATTTTCCTAAAACCATTATATACTTAGATTGTACATATATATTTGTATATCTGCTCATATATATACTTGAATGTTTCGGTAACTATAATTAGAGGAATTAATATATAAGAAACTTATTCCACGTTAGAGTTTTTTAAGTTATTTTTTCTCACAAGGCATCAAAAGAAGATGTAGTAAATCTATTAGGATGACTCTTAGACGTATATTAATTAGTAGTTTGCCCACGACAAGTGAGGCCAGCTTACCCCCTTGTGATTAAAGTGGTTTTCTTCATGAACAATTCCATAAAATTGATTGGCATATAAATATGCACCACATGTTAGCAAATCCACGGCACAATTTTTCTTAAAGCTCATAAGCTATTTGGCTTATATGCTGTAACTTCATCAAGGAAGAAAGCCTAAAGAGAATTGCAGATTTTTATTGCAAGTAAGTAATTTTGTCGCTTGTTCTTGAACGACGAAAAAAACTTGATTTGAATTGATTTTAAATAGAAGCTATAATGTATACATGCAGGCCTTGAGCATGACCTTGTGTGTTTTTATTTATTTATTTAGTTTTCTATTGCATTTTGTATGGTTTGTTTTCTTTTGAAAGTGAAAACAAACATGATAATTTATTAATTGAATTGCTCCATTTCCCCCCTGCATTATTAACATTAGTCATTTTTGTTTCTCTTACACTGTTAAGTTGAGTAATTTTTTACCTTATGATGAAAATGCGCTATGCAGACTCCGCTAAATCTTTACTTAAAGTTCCGAGAATTTTACTATATTTTCAGCTGCTCTATAGTTTTATTTATAAGGATGGAGTTGCCTTCTTAAGCTTGTACTGGGGGAATTATGACTCTAGTTCTCTATAATTAAAGCAACATGACATAGTTTGCCATAAATTGGCTGAACCTATATAAAACTCATTGCTTTTATGCATTATTCTTTTCTTTTTCTGTTCTTTTTGGCTTCTTATATTTGAATAGTTTTCTCCTGTTTCCCAGCATGCATATAATGAGAAGTACAAAATGATTGAAGTTTGTGAATCTACTTGAGCAGTGAACCAATTTTTAGGACATTGATTTGACTAGTTGATTTAAGTTTAATATTTAAAGAAATATTGAATATTGCATATGTCAAATTTTAATTCAATTGTATATATATCAAAGCTATGATGAAACTGTATAAGATGATAAAAGATTCAAAAGTAAAAGAGGACCAAATAAAACAAGAAGAGGGAGGAACAATTGATTATACCCAGCATCAAATGAGCAAAAGGCTGTGTTCGTCCCTTCCAAATCAAAGAATTGCAAGATTATCTCAGTCCGATCATTTCGTTGGAAAAGACAGACATAGCAAGGTCAGTACCATAAAAGGATTACGAGATCGGCGTGTTCGATTATCGATTCCCACTGCAATACAAGTATACGATCTGCAAGACAAGCTCGGTCTTAATCAACCAAGCAAAGTTGTTGACTGGTTGATCAATGCGGCTCAAAATGAAATCGATAAGCTCCTTCCCGAACCACTTTTACCTTCAGGAAACAGCTTCATCCAATTTCCTCAAACTGATTTAAACAGCAACAGCATCAGAGCTCAAGCATTCAGTGCTAATGCTGACCCTTTCATGCTTATAAGCAACAATTATGTTGATGACATAACATCATTTCCGAAACCAACATTGAATTCATTCCATTCATATTATCAAATGGATCCATATGCATCTCATGTTGGTAATAACCATTCTTCCCAAGAAGTATTTTCGAATGATTTCCACTTGGCTTCAGCATCATCATCGTTGTCGTCCTCCCTCACGTCGATGCCGGCAGAAACTCAAATTGTGATGCCATCATCGTTCTCGTCCTACTTGACTGGCACGAATAGCATCCAAACTCCAAGCACATTCGCTGAGCTTCTCCCATGGAATTCTTCGAGCATCAACTTTAAGCAGTATGTTCAACAAGATGAAGCAGCTCGGCAGCTCGTCAACTCAACAGTTTATAAGGATTCTGGTGCAGGTTATGGGAGCAGTGCTGCTGATTTCTTTTAGAGGAGAGGAAGAAAAAAATATATATTTTATTTAATGTTTGACTGGTCAATATTGTAATGTTTTATATTGTTTGCTATTGTTTATTTGTAGTGTGCAATTTCTTTAGTTAATCTTGTTTGATTAAGAACTGCTTTGTATGTGGATGGTTGCAGAGTATTAATATGGTATCAAATGCTTTTTAAGTGCCATTTTTAGTACTTCCAGGTTTTTCATCACTGTGTCTGTATTTGTTTTTCATATATAGGATTGTTTTAATGTTATTTTTATTCTTGTGGACTTTAGTGTAAGATTCAATTAGTGATAACTGTTTATTTACTAGTAGCAAAAGTAATTAGTTAAATTGAAAAGGAGAGAAATTTATAAGGCTTGAAATAAAGCGAAATTTACATGCATATTGTTGTAAATCTTGCCCCGCTGAACACCAAGAGATAATTCCAAAGAACTCCTACAGTTGAACTACTCTTGATCATCAAGAACACCAAGAACATGCAATGCTTTAAAGAACTGGACAGCCTTTCAGTTCTTGTAGCAGGTTGTAGCCAAAGATGAAGGAAAAACAAAACCAGAGCAAGCAAGAAAACGAAAAAATGTTGAGAACTAAATAAACAAAAGAACACCAAGAACACCCAAAGAATTACGTGGTTCGTTCCATAGACTTATATCCATGGGAGGGAATCAACAATCAAATCAGTAAGACAATACAGAAGTCTTTTTACATTGAGGAATGTACATTGAGGAATGAGCAATCCTCTTGATCTCTCTCTCCCTCGAAACTATCTCGATACAAGATCTCAAGACCCCTCAATTCTTGAAGCATCTCCCCTTCTTCTTCTTGGAATGATTCTTTTCCTCTTCTTTGTGGTTCACACACCTCTCTATAAGCCTCCCTCATCTATTTATAACAAGATGAGTCACTCCCAAGTATACTTGGTTCACTCTAGAAGCTTCTAGGAAAATCACAAGTTTGTCATTGTCTTAGTTAACCAATTGAGAGTCATATAACAATTCTCCACCTTGACTCTAAATTAAAAAACTTCATAATAGAGATTCCGTCCACCTTGCCCCGAGGGGCCCTTGCCCTTGGTTGAGTTTACTAAGTCCAGACAGTTCTTGAACTTAGCAATTACAGTTCTTCTGATTAGAGAGTATACTCCCTTTTTCTTGACTCCTTTCATGATGATAAGAGAACCTTTAATTACTCTGATATGTTCATTTTCCACTTTGCAAGAGTATCCGCTTTAATCCAACGTACTTAAAGAAATTAAATTTCTTTTGAGCTCTGGTACGCACCTAATGTTTTGCAGTATTCTTTCAGCTTCATCAAACATCCTTAACCTGATTGTCCCACTGCCAACAACTTTGTGAGCTTTGTTGTCTCCAAGCAATACTGATCCACCGTTGACCTGTTGGAGTTTCTCGACCCATTCTTTATGAGGACACATATGGAATGAACAACCTGAATCAAGAATCCACTCTTTGCTTGATTCAGTCTCAGTAATTACCAAAGAACCAACTGAATCGTAGTCATCAGAGACGACACTTGCTTCTCCTGATTCTTTTGATTTTTCTTGATATTTATTCATCCTGTCAGGACAGTTCCTCTTAAAGTGATCGTCCTTGTGACAATGATAACACTTGAAGGATCTCTTTGATGACTGATTTCCACCCTCATTTCTTGATCTTGATATTTTATGATCGTTTCATGAATCCTTCTTGTCTAATCTTAGGTGGATCATTAAATAATATAAGCTTACAAATTCCCCCCCCCCCCCCCCCTCTCTCTCTCTCTCTTATTGAACAACAATATAGTTACTTGCACACTTACTAGTTACATAATGTGCACACTTACACGCTACGTACATAGTGATTGAGGGTGTAGTTTTTCACTGAAAAATCACGCATATTATATTTTGGTATATCTTTCCCAAAAAAATTATGTGTAACGTGCAACTTCTGTGCATGATATTTAATAACTAACTATGAATCAGATCCAAAACTCTATAGTGAAACTATGAACGAGAAAATTATAGAAAATAGTTACCAACTTGCTAGTTAATTTCAGCATGCAAAGTCTAGAAAAAAATAAAAATGGCATTCCCACACAGTCACTTGTTGCTTGTAAACATGAAGAGTTGAGGAAAGCTACTGTTCTTTTCTAAACACAAATCATTATCCAAGGTGACCAACAACAGTGTGTGTGTGTCTATATATATATATATATATATATATATATATATAGTTGTTCACGAACAACTTGTGTTCGGCTCATTAAGAAACTCATGTTTGATTTGTTTGCTAAGTTAGCAAGCCGAATACGAACACTTCTTTATGCTTGATATATAAATGTGCCCAACAAGAACAAAGATTTGATTTGTTTGATTTGTTCGTGTTTAGTTCGTTTTTGGCTCGAAATACTATTCATCAATATAT
>NW_018165313.1:1502898-1546742 GCF_001263595.1 Phalaenopsis equestris | reverse complement strand
TTGTTTGTGTGCGGCTCGTTATGACTCAAAATACAACTAATCAATTATATATATATATATATATATTGATGAATAGTATTTTTTAAAAACTTAATTGACAAAAATGCCACAAAAATTTATAATCAATTAAAACTATTAAATAAAAAATAGAATAAAAATACATTAAATTATATTTAAATAATATTTTAATATAAACAATAAGTTTTAAATCTTTTCGCAACCCTTGAAATTATACTGTTGTTGCGTGATTAAAGTTGTCAAAACGACTCTTTTTTGGCAAACAACTCATGTTCGATTCGTTGAACACGAACACACTTTTTGTGTTCGAAATATAAATGAGCCGAACACGAAGAGTGATATTTTTTAATGAGCCGAACAGGAGCGGAACCTGGGCTCACCCGTGTTCGGCTCTTTTACCCCCAAATATATATTGTATCGATCAATTTGGAAGCAAACCTAAAATTTTTAAGCTCTCCTACTATAATTTATATGAAAATATTCTAATATGATCACTTTCATCATCAACAAAGAAGGAGATATTTCTGCTCATGAAGGCTTAGGGTTTTGCTTCACCGAGAAAAAAATATGTGGTGCTCTAAGTCATGATGTTAAAAAGTTGGATCGGAGCAGCCGGTTTGACTGTGAACCAATCATCCAATGGGTCCGATCTAAACCCAAGAGTCATTTTTGCATTGAACTATTGAACCGATCATAACCAGAATTAAACTAGAAAACTGATGACCTGGTCCAATATTTTCTAAAGAACCTATCTCTTCAAATATTATACAATTTTAGTCCTCTAATTTTGATGGGATGGCTAGTAATAAAATATTTAAATTAAAAACTAAAAAAGATAAATTATCATCTCTTAATAGTTTTCTATTTAGAATATTATTAAATTCATTTCATTAAAAAATTATTTGTTGAATATATAAAGATGATATTAATATTTAAATTATATTCAACTTTCGATTAAATTCCGATGGAATCATGAAACCTTGTATTATTAATCATGCTAAGAATAGTAAAAATAAATAAATAAATAAAGGTGGGACTATGCATTGACACAGAGATGGCCTCCATATGTGACGCACAATGTTTCTTTACAGTACAGTAGAAATCAATGATTTAACCACGACAGTAGAATTTACTCTCTTTTACATTTTCATAAACTGAAAAAACATAGATTATACAAATATCATACTAATTATTTCATGATTTTATGATTTTTTTTCTTTTCTTCGAAGATTTACACTCATGCCATTCAATTCATATGTATTTATATATCTACCACCTTAAGAAAGTTAATTTCAATAAGTAAAAATAGTTAATTTTTAAAGGTTAAATTAATTTTAAGAGGGATTGTGGGAAATTCATTGAATACTAAAGAATTTGCATGCATTTTTGTAAAATTTCACGTGGCTAATTAGCTCGCCAATAAGAATTAATTTAAACATTTGTAGTTTATATTATTACATTTTATAAATTAATGATGAATGTACGTTCGCTAAGATATAGACATTAAGGGTTTGTTTGAGGCAGTTTATTTATTGCGGTAGAGTTTTGAAAACGCATCTTACATGTTTGGGTAAAATGAGTTTTGACAGTTTATATGTTTTCAAAATGCTGAAAAAATTATTTTCACACCGCACATGTCTAGGTGCGGTGACAACTTTATGGCCGCGGTCTAACTTTTTCCAAAAAAATAAAAATTTGTAATGACCACTGCAAATAACTTATCGACAGATTATTTTTAATAAGTTTATTTCAAACAGATCTTTAAGCCATAACCAAATAGAAATTATTTGACATAATAGAGAGTGTTTCGCGCAGTATCTGATGACACCGCACATTGCAGCTTTTGACAGAATGCAGCCGTCTGTTTCTTCAGAAAATTACAGTGAGAGATTGCATTTTGCTTGCAACTTGTCCTGGTGAAAATCTAACTTTTTGGCCTAAAAAAAAATTTAAAAACACCAAAAGTTTTGAAGAGTTGTTTCTTCTGTCATAACTACAGTGTTGCTTCTTAAAAGAATTTTAACCACTCTCGTCACTTCCAAAAAGAGTTCTTTGGGGTGTTAAACACCTAGGACTTAAATATTGTTTTTCGGCCATACACTTAACCGATGTGAGAATTTTTATCCGTAACATTCTTCTCGACCCAATCACGTGACGTCATCGTCACGGATCGGCTCATCTGAGGGTCCTAATGGACCATAGAGAATCCACACACCTGGCTAGCGGTAATCTGCTCTGATATCATTTATCACCTCTCAAAAAAGCTCTTAAGAGAGGGGGTGGGCGGCCCAGGACTTAAATACTATTTTTTGGCACTACACCGAAGCCGATGTAGGATTTTTTATCCGTGACAGGAAAAAATATACCACCGACAGTTACGCTGCTCGTCGATAAAGTGTATGATAACATGAAGGCTGATTGTTGGCCGTCCAAACATGGGGTGTCCGAATAGAATATTTTCTACTCAAATTGGCCCTTAATTAACACCATAAAATGTGCTTCCTTGATTATTTCTTAATGATAATTAAGCACGGCAAGTATTTTATAAAAAGGCCCTTTTTAACTAAATTCAACAATGAAAATTTACCTATGCCTTCTTTTTTTCAAATTCTTAATAGCATCTTCTGACATAAAATAAAAATAAATAAATAAATAAACCTTTCTGACAGACCAGTATCACACATACTGATACCGCTGAGGACGGGAAGCACAAATTAATGGCTTACTGTAGCAGCAGCGCTTCTATTGTTACAAGTTGCCAGCCACACAAGCTATCTCAGTGTCCCCACACGCATATTAAGGGCATTTACATGCACGCCACAAAATTCTCATGTATTACATGTATAACACCTAAATATTTATTTTTAGGTGCATATGACTCAAATATTTAACATCATATCAAAATATCACCATTACATTTTTATTTGTTGTGACACTAATTTGTTATAAGTGTAGGATATATAAATACATAAATATTGTTTCGCAAGCATTTTAAGTTCCAGAGGCATTTACATACATACATAGCACTCGAGTCATATATATTTACATAACTAACACCTAAACTATATCTTTTGCGTATCACATCAAAGATACCACCATTTCAACTTGAATGAAATACACTTTTTTAATGCACAAAGGAGGTTATGTATGTAAAATTGAAATTTGGATTTTAGACATGTAAATACATAGGTATGGAATCTTCTGATTCCTTGAAAATTATCATGGAGGAACTTTCATTCTTTGGCACGGTAGAGCATTATTATTTAGTGAAAAGTTATGTTGATATAAATTTTTTATCTAAGTTATATATCTATTGGATTGGCTTTAACATGAGTGAAATATTAAGAGTTAATTAGCAATCATCTTACGCCAAATTTAATATACTGGGAGTTACGTGTCTATGTACCATGTGTTGGGATGGGATAGGATTTAAGATGCCTAATGGATAATTGGCTAAGAGATTTATAGCGGGACTCTTTATGGGCCTTGGATAGGGAGCATTTAACCAAGCCTTGTAAAGTTGTCTGTTGGAGAGTTTGGAAAGGGATGGGTTGGTGAATCAAGGTTGGAAAGGTGAAACCTAAGAACCCTTAGAAATGTTTAATGGAAGAATTAGGCTTTGCGATGATGGGCCCAAAAGTGTAAAAAGAAGCTAATAATTATAGAAGGATGAGGTAAGAAGGTAATGGTGTAGGGTAGATGATGGGATGGTGTGGAAGACAAAACTAAGATCCATTGATGGATAAGGGTTTGTTAGTTAAGAGTTTAGGGCTTAGGGCCTAAACAAAAAATCAAAGCAAGTCAAAAACCAGGAAGCCAAAAAGCAATACTCTCGAGAAGACATCTCTAATTCTTTTCATGACCAAAAGATATCTACTACATTACACAATAAGAAATAAATTCCTAAGAAAAGATGAAGGTAGTTAGGAATGGTCTCACATAATGTAGGGTAAGTGTGAGGACATGGTGCCTCCTTTAAGGTATAGATGGGTAGTGGCAAACTATTGGAGGCTTGTAGCAAATAATTTTCAACTCCGTATCATCTCATGGCATGTAAGATGGAGTTGTGCATGCACTCCTCCAATTGGCTTTATTCTCCCATGAATTTCACTCATTATGGTGTTCGTCCTTCTTGGTTAGCCTTTATTTGATCAACCCCAATGCATGGCCCAAGCATATCTATACTTTAACACATTTTAAATACTATTATAATTACAATTACCTATAGATTTATGTGCATTTCACTGACTCCAATCTTTTGATATTCAAATTTCTTCTAGCCTTGGGAAATTTTACAAACAATTTCCGATTACTTAGAATTAACATTCCCAATTAAACACTGCAAAGTTTTAATTAATTGATTGATCTATTTCATATCCACTAAAGCCATATATCAGCTTCTCCATTTTCATAACAATAATTTACACTTTTTAAGAATTAAAAGTAAAATAGAGTATGATTATATTATTTACATGCATATATTATGCTATGCACACACATGAATCCTGATAAAACACATTAGAATTGTGCGATATGTAAATGCACCTTTCACTTAAATAAAAATAAAGGAATATAAACAATAGAACGAAAAATAATAAAATAAAGCTGCAAAAAAAAATTATTTATAAACATGAACCCTGATAAAGCACAATAAACTAACTTGCCAAACAACAGCGTGGCTAGGCTTTGAAATATAAATCAGACAAAACTGTCCACAAGCAAACTCATAAACACATCAAACATTCATTCATATCTGCATCCAATAACTTAGAAAATCATTGGTATATATATTTATAAGTTGGAAGATTTGCAGACATACCACTCAATTCCTACATATCAAAACACCTAACCTTAAATTTTTACCTACATGCCACCTTAATACCTAACCTATGCATGAAAAGGTGTATTTTACTTTTTTTATGTGTTAAAACAGTGGTATTTTTGATGTGATATGAAAGCTTTGGGTAGCATAAATGTAAGTAGTAAAAGTTTAGGTGTTATCTATTAAATATATAGGAATTGGATGGTATGTAAATGCCCCATGCATAATTACCCTTCATTATAAATACAACAACAACAACGACAAAGCCTTAATCCCACTACGTGGGGTCGGCTACATGAATCCTTTTTCTCCATTGCGTCCTATTTAGTGTCATATTTTCATTTAGTTCTAGTAAATTAAGATCATTTTTAATACAATAAGCCCAAGTCTTCCTAGGTCTACCTCTGCTTTTCTTAACACAAGTCGAATTTAAAACATCTACTCTCCTAATCGGATCATCTAATGGTCGACGTTTAATATGACCAAACCATCTAAGACGACTTTCTCTAATTTTGTCTGTCACAGGAGCTACACCAACCCTTCATTATAAATACATGTGATAAAATCTTACTGGGCTGCCGCTTGTGAATGAAACTGCTATTCATTATTTCTCACAAGATACTTCCTAATTTCAAAGGAATCCAATGGGGACCTATGGTTTGGATAGAAGAAAAGATAAAAAACATTTGGCCACAAAGAGTTATTTTGGGGACTAAAATCAAAAGGGGAGAATTGTTTTATAACATTTTAAAATCCATCTATCACAAATCAAATCACTTGAAGCTGAAGAGAATGAGAAAATTCACTTTGAATATAAAGTTGAACTGAAAGATAGATGTAGCTGTGACCAAGCAAAGCAAAGAGAGTAAAAAAGAACTCGAAGCACAAAATTTAACATTCCATAAAAGTTAGGTGAATAAAACTTCGAATAATAAAAAAAAATCTAATTAAAATAACAAGCAAAGGTGGCACCGAATAGAAAAAGATAGAACACATTTCAGTACTTGATTGGCGCAAGGATTTGAATTTCAGAACCAAGTTTATCTTCTGCAGTCTTCTCAGCCTTGGAGCGTAGCTTTGTCAATTGTTTCTTCCTCTCATAGGCAAACTTGGCACGCTGCTTCCTCTTCTCCTCTAATTCCTGCAGGGCAAACGATAAATCAATTAAAAATAAGAATAATGCAAAAGCAAAGCAAAAGTAAAAAAGCTACCCCTGAGGGTCGTAAAAATAACAAAAATACAGAAACAGTACAGCAGCTAGGCAAGGAACCACCGTGGACTCTGAAAATAACAGCAATGCAACAAAGTAAAGACAAGTAAAAATGGGGGATAACAATGGTTAACGTGAGAAAAGACTAGGTGTTTACTATGAGGATGGCAGTGGGCTGAACTGAGCATGAATGTACAAATCTGAGCATCTTTCTAAGTCCAAAAAATTCTATCAAAAAGATTTATTAACCAAATCACCGTCATATTACTTGTAATTCTTCAAATACCAAATGTTATTTCATATAAACCTAAATATTTACAATAATTAAATTTTCTTTAGACCCATTTCTGCTTCACATTTCGGGATAATATATATAACCCATAATTTTGTTCATTGCACCCTTCCAAACAATTCCTTAGTTATAGTTTTTATATATTTATTTCTTCAAATGTCGTTGCAAATTTCTATTGCCTTCTCATTTAATGCACCTAAATTTTGGTGGAGCATTTAATTATCTTATCTCTTGCCTTGTAAATCTACACATCACCATCTATGCTCCACATAAATCATCAAAAGAGAGATTTTGTTCTGTTTTATTACATTCATTATAAATTAGATACTATTCAAATTTCACCACTCTTAATGTTAAGGCGCACAAGAATATTTGGGTTATTCTTGCATCTGATAATAAAAATATATATATCGATATACAAATATTAAGTGGAGGCCAAATTTATTGATTGAAGATTGGTTAAACCACAAGTTTGTTGAGCCCAACTTTAGCCTCCCTTGCTTACTACTTACTAAAAAAGTAATATCAAAACTGATATTTTGGCTAATTCCAAATGGTATATAAGAAAAATAGTTCATATAAGTTTTTGCTGCTTCTAACATGGTCAAGTAAGATGCAAAAACAGATGCTCCTATGACAACTTAGGGTGGTTGAGTGAACTTTAGATATATGATACTTAATGATATGAACATTGCTTAAGGGGGCGTAAAGGAGTCAAGCAACGAGGAGAACGTGAAGGAAAATATAAACAATTAGCTTATTACCACATCAGATATTTAAAAAATTATTTTGGCATAAAAATACCAAATGATAAAAGTCAACTGAAGTAACAATCCCGGTTTCATTGTCCCTTTGTTTTAAACTCTCTAAGAATGCCTTACTTTGCAATCAAGCCCCATTTCAAGGTATAATCAGTTTTTATAATATCACAACACTTCAATGATAATCGTTTGAAAGGAACTATTCATCTTATCTCATAGTAGGCCAGCTCAACTACAAAAGTCTAACTTTTTGCTTTTATCAAACAAACTTTAAATACAAAACAACTTATAAATTTTAATTGATATCCTTTTATACTAAAAACATACATTCATATCAAATACCCTAAGGTGTGTATAAAGCTCTCTTAAGGGATGAACTTACAGTCATCATAAAAAAAAAAGAAAAAAGAAATATCTTTCCTTGAATAAAAAATAAATCTAATTGTAAACTTGGAGGCTCCAATGATATATGTAAATCCTGTTAAATTGTCTTAAAATATGAATTTACTATTACAAAATTATAAGCTATAGAAAATAGTTTGGCTCCTTCAAATGCATTTAAATCTCCTATTTCATACCTAGAATGAATCTTCTTATAGCTCGTCCTAGAATATACATATGTCCATTCAAGTCAACTTGAATAAATATCATTTTTCCCCAAGTACATGTTATAAAAGTTCATCCATCATCTTTTAATCAAACTTAAGAAGCATAAGGAGAAACCATAATTAAAATGTCCTTAATGATGATAATAGTAACTGCAATCACCCATCACTAACTTTAATCATCTTAAACATTTTACAAAAGTCAAAATGTTACCCTGAGAATTTACATGAGGTCATTTTAGTCCCGATGTAGACCATTTTGACACGTAAAACATTCAAGGTGAATAGAATTAGTGATAAGATGATTACAGTTAATATAATGGGAATTTAAATAATCCTCCCATTAAAAACTCTAAGGAACATTTCAGCAGCAGCAGCAATAACAAGATGCCTTTATCCTACTAAGTGCGGTCGCATACATGAATCCTTTTTATCTATTGTATCCTACTGAAAGTAATATTTTCATTTAATTCTAATAAATTAAGATCATTTTATATCCAATATGTCCAAATCTTTTTAAATCTATCTCTGCATTTCTTGACGTAAGTCAAGTCTAAAACATCTACCCTCCTAAGGAACATTTCAGCACACTGAAAAAATCTGGGGAAAAAATAAGCACTTTAATAAATATATTGACACTTCTCTCAGTATCTTATCATCCCTCGACTAGATACAACTATGAGTCAATCTTAATGCTAACATTTCCAACATACAACAGCATGCCACCAAGTCCAAAATTCATGCTACTTTACTCATTTCAATTTAATATATAGCAAAGAAGAAACATTTACTCTTCCTAATCATTGGATCAACCAATTCTTTTATTTTTCCATTCAAATCCAATCTTCAGTTAAAAAAAATATTTAACACTTACTCATTTCTTGCCAATATAGTAAAATTTTATTCATTATTTACTAATTACATTCAATCCAACACTTGCCTAATTTTATAAGGTTTTAGGTTAAGTGCCCACACTTGAAATCCCAAATAACCCTTAAATCTCACCATATTTAAGCTAGGTAGTGGCACATCACTTCTAAAGCAACCCCCATCCCTTGGCGCAAGTACAACTTAAATTTGATTCATTCCATTATTTTTTACGAAATTTAACATATAGTTAGGTAGTGCCACATCACTTCTAAAGGAAACGCCCCTCCCTTGGCGTAAGTACAACTAAAATTTGATTCATTCCATTATTTTTTTACGAAATATAACATATAGTTGTCCACCTAAAATTAACTATCACATCCCTCATCCAAGCTTGGAATCAGTAACAATGAGGGAAATATATCATTAATTTCCTATAATTCAAAATTGAGCCATACCACAATTTATAACCAAAGAACTTAAAGCATTCAATGACGTGTCATGCTAAGTTACTACGAAAATAAATAGCTTATACAAATTTGAATCTTAATAGGAGAGGAAATTAAGAATGTAATTGGAAGAACATGTAATTTATGTATTGAAACGCATGGGTGAGCGTAAAAAAAAATCATGCACCAATCAATCTTTTATGATAACATAATAACTTCATAAGCATCTCAAAATCACATTTGACTGATTTCCACTTGTGTGAGCTCCTCTCTAGCAATCAAATTGCATGAAACCCCTCCCAGTGTAACTTGATGTCAAATTCCAAATCTCATTATCCACAATCCCCTTCAATGACATGCTCTCATAGTTGTTCTCATTATCCCTTCATTCTCCATTGCCCTTTCATTCTATGTCATTATATAAACCTTCACTCATTGCCCTAACCCTACCCCATCCCCCATCAATATCACTATTAATAAAAAATATGTTGGAGATCTAAAGCATGGAACAATGAACATTGATGACTCAAATTGTGGCACATAAGAGTTATGTTAAATATAACCAAAAAAAAAACATTTTTATTGCATAAACTTTAAATCCAACCAAACAATTTCAGATTTCAAATAATAAAATATTCTATGTTTTCATTACAATGCAAATCTAGAATGCATGCCTCCTTAATACATATGAACAAGCAGCTCCTTAGAGTCATGCAAGAATATATGATAATGTGGAAATGGTTGATATGCTGAAGGATGCCACTATTAGAGCGAGTTGCAAACAAAATTCATAGAGAAGTATAAATATTAAATATTTCTTGCTTACCCGAGCTAGAATAGGTCATATACTCAATTTCCCAATAATGAAATAAAAATTCAAAACAAACTATACATCATCACTTAATTTCATCAAATAAAAAAAAAACTAGGAACATTGAGATAACATCCTTCTCAAAAAAAAAAAAAAAATAATAATAATAATAAAATAAAAATTATCACACAACCGGAACCAAATCTCACCTTGACCGTGTCGTAGTAGCCCCATCCAACCTCAGTGGACAGTCTGCCCAAAAGGCAGTACTTGTGACCTGGCTGGAGCCTCAAAACCCTATAAGAACAGCCCAGTCCCCACAAAAGATCAGTAGCGAACAGCTAGAAAAAAACTAATCAACTACAAACGTCAAATGAATGATTAAGAAAACAAAATCTCACTTGAGCGCATCTGGAATCACCATGCGCTTCTTCCTGTCATAAGGAGGCGGGACGCCCTCGTAGGCTTTAAGCCTCGCCAGAGCCGCAGCGCCCCTCTTTGTCTTATGCGGAATCATCCTGCACCAGAAGACATTATTTTCCTTTACACAAAACAAATCAGAATGATAAAATAAATAGACTAAAAAAGGATAAGGTGATCCACCCGCGAATGGTGCGCCAGAGGATTTTAGCGGGGGCACGAAAGTGAATCGGCCCGTGTGACGGCTTGGTATTCATGCGCTTGCGAAGGAAGCGGAGATACTTCATCTTTTGACGAACAAGGCCTCCAGACAAACAAATCTCCTCGCAGCGAACAACGACGACATGCTGGCCGTTGAGGAGCTCTTTCGCAACGATGGAAGCCAGGCGGCCGAGCATGTGGTGGCGAGCGTCCACCACAATTCGCCTCTTGCTGATTGCAGATCCCGATACCATATTTCTTCTTCCTGCAGCCGGGCCGCCGATAGGGTTATAGGGCTAGGGTTTTCCTCCGGAATGGAAGAAGCGATGCCCGGGCGAAAGATGTGGTATTTATAGGCGCCGGGATTTGTTAAGAATATGCAATATTGTAAATTTATTTCTTTCTAGCATTCATACAAATGCCAGCCAATTCTTATGAATTCACCTACATCACACCTAAATTATAATTTTTACACTTATAAGACTTAAATCTTCTATAACACATTAAAAAATATTATTATTTTAACTTTTAAAAAATAATAAAAATGTATGTTTTCATGTATAATTATAAAGACATATATGTAAGTTTATATACATAAAAAAAAACTAATATGAATCACAAAGACATTCGATGGACGTTAAGTACGAATACGGCCCTTCAAACTTTACCACTAACGAACCAATATATCATACCACCCAAGCATGTGAGTATTGGTGTCATAAGTACAACGTGCCTCTAATCGAAAGGAGGATCAACTTTAGAGGACCCAGTTGATCAGAGCTGAGAAAACGGAATTTTCATCATCCAAGTCAAACTGAAAAAAATTTGTTCATCAAGAACCTTCGTTTGCCTAGAGTGAGAAGGAAGCAACAAAAGGAACTCCTTCCTCATTCCTCATGGTTGTCATTCTCTTTCAATTTATGTTTCTCTCAAGCTATGAGAGAAAATAAGTTTGAAACTAAAGAAAGTGTGTTTGTCGCTGTGACAAGCTTTTTCACCCCAGCCGCTTCAGCTAGCGGACGTCACATCCACTTCGGCTAGCATGTCCGCCTCCTTGGACAACCTAGCCAAGACCTCCGCTCATTCCGTGGCCGCAACCCACTTAATTTTAGCAAACTCTAGGACCATCAATTGAAGATGGAAGGCCTCACACACTTTTCGAGTGGTATCAACAAACCTTCTTAGGTAACTTGGGACGCTCCAACTACCACAACGACTGTCCAAACATCGATGACCAGACATCCTCTAAGAGCGCAAAAAGGGAAAGTTTAAGGAGGAAAGCCAGAGCGACAATCGATCGACTGGTCAATTGTGGTGAATCGGCCGTCTGAGGAATTCTAAATTTTCGCCCTGGAGCTATGAGAAGGAAAATCGCTTCTTCTCATGGGCGACAAATAAAGCGGAGCAACATATTCGACTCCCAATTATTTACCTTTGCGACATTGGTCCCAAGAGTCCCTTTTGCAAAACCATACTTGAACACGAACTCACCGAGGATCATTGACCAACTGACCTCATTATTGGAAGAGAGAACAAGAAACGGGATCTCCAACCATGTGAACTCTGTTAGCTCTAACAAGAAACGATAAATGTTGGAGCTAACCGAGCTCCGTAAATTCCTATTAGCAAAGGTCAGGATCCTACAAACGACATCCGAGGTGATAGATATGTCAAAGAGAGAACTACTCTCCCATCATTGTAATAAGCTTTTCTACTGACTCCACCACTCACCGTTGATCCCCATCCACCTTGGACTTAGCATTCACCCTCTTCTTGACTAATTGAGCGGTCGCCTTCTTCAATCACTAGGCCTCCACAATGTTAGTGCAGCCCATAATTCATCTCTCATATGACCATATACCTCCAGGAATAGAACTCGCCCAATAGTTGTTGGGTCTGTATAATGGGGAACTGAAAGCAACTGACCCTCAATATCGACCCCCAATGCCTTATAAAGGTATGTACCCTTCCTCTTCTGAAAAGAGACATCAGCAGAATCATTTTAATTCCCCAAACCTCGACTAATGAGGCAATGAAAAATTCACACTTCCAATCATTGGCCTACTGACCTAGACCGACAAATTGGAACCTCCTCCTAGTTGATTTGAATGGAACATAGCCATCCGATTCCACCCCAAATGAGAACATATGACTAAAGGCATCAATGAACCACGGTCCACGTAACACTCCTCCGTCAGGAGAAGATGACATAAGCCACAATTCAGTTTGTCTTGCGCATGAATAATCCCATATCGATTGAAAAATGACAGAAGTTCATAAAACAAGACAACCGCATCCCGTATTGGAAGTGGTATCGATACATCACCAGGTCATCCCCATATATATCGATCGCCCTTTCGTCTGGATGAGCAATCCACAACTGAATCGTAGTTTGAAAAATAAAAGTCTTTTCAATAACGACGACGTTTGACGACGGTATAAAGGAAAATTTAGGAGAGGCCACCAAAAATCTGAGGGGTCCTCTCCGGAGCCACATGAGCAACGAGGATTAAATGAAAACAAACCAAGGATAGAAGAGATCTAAGAGCCTGAAGGGGAAAGTCAGAAGGCACACACTTAGGCCACCTGATACCCTTTTATAGAGACTCTAATGCCCCCACCCCCCACCCCACCCCCATACTCGTTTATAAAAAACTCCACGAAAGATAATACATCGCACACAGGGACTGAGGTAGACGTATTGTCCAGCACATACATCCAAATTTACGAAAAATAAAATAAATGTTTTATTTATCACAAAAAAAACATGATTACGTTAATATATAGTTTGACAAAAAAATACTTCACATACTAATCTTCAGCCGCCTCAGCCAGAATTGAGCCCATTATAATCAACCTCCCAAACAAAATCTGGTCATAAATTTGAACTGGTTCACTCATTCGGCCTTAGAACTGACCTTCATGATAAGACAATTATCCCAAATCCAATCAAACTTACAAAGAAGAGCAGCTGCCTCCCCGTGCATCTCCTCTGGTCTGACTTGTAGATCTCGATTGTGGCAGGCCAGAATCACCTCCATCTCAGTCAAATGGTGAACTAAGGCCCTCAAAGACGGTCAATAAGCCTCAACAGTCTCTCTTCAAACTGCATCAGGTTCTGCAGCACCACTAAAAACTTTTGGCACCCCATGACTGGTTCATTGGAGCCTGAAACCATGTGAAGGATTGGGTCACCAAAGCCAAAGGGATAGGAAAAGAGAGATGGTCCCCCTAGGGCCAAAGACCTGGCCTCCTGACAGATGATTGGCAGGTTTAGCATCATTAGGCACACAACCTCCCGACTCTCCAATCAGTCGTCTGAAAGGTCAGATGACCGTATCTCACAACTACACGACTCGAGTTCAAGCATGGACTAAAGTAACCCCGCGTACCTATGTTCCGTAGTGGCACAATATGTAATAACGTGTAGACCCTTTCCTATAAATAAAGGGTCAATTTCATGAATAAAGATTACGCAATTTTTACTATAGAATATGAGCAACGAGGATTAAATGAAAACAAACCAATGATAGAGGAGATCTAAGAGCCTGAAGGAGAAAGTCAGAAGGCACACACATAGGCTCTTCAGCTAGCGGACGTCACAACCACTTCAGCTAGCATGTCCGCCTCCTTGGCCAACCTAGCCAAGACCTTCGCTCATTCCGTGGCCGCAACCCACTTAATTTTAGTGAACTCTAGGACCATCAATTGAAGATGGAAGGCCTCACACACTTTTCAAATGGTATCAGCAAACCTTCTTAGGTAACTTGGGACGCTCCAATTACCACAACGACTGTCCAAACGTCGATGACCAGACATCCTCTAAGAGCGCAAAAAGGGAAAGTTTAAGGAGGAAAGCCAGAGCGACAATCGATCGACTGGTCAATTGTGGTGAATCGGCCGTCTGAGGAATTCTAAATTTTCGCCCTGGAGCTATGAGAAGGAAAATCGCTTCTTCTCATGGGCGACAAATAAAGCGGAGCAACATATTCGACTCCCAATTATTTACCTTTGCGACATTGGTCCCAAGAGTCCCTTTTGCAAAACCATACTTGAACACGAACTCACCGAGGATCATTGACCAACTGACCTCATTATTGGAAGAGAGAACAAGAAACGGGATCTCCAACCATGTGAACTCTGTTAGCTCTAACAAGAAACGATAAATGTTGGAGCTAACCGAGCTCCGTAAATTCCTATTAGCAAAGGTCAGGATCCTACAAACGACATCCGAGGTGATAGATATGTCAAAGAGAGAACTACTCTCCCATCATTGTAATAAGCTTTTCTACTGACTCCACCACTCACCGTTGATCCCCATCCACCTTGGACTTAGCATTCACCCTCTTCTTGACTAATTGAGCGGTCGCCTTCTTCAATCACTAGGCCTCCACAATGTTAGTGCAGCCCATAATTCATCTCTCATATGACCATATACCTCCAGGAATAGAACTCGCCCAATAGTTGTTGGGTCTGTATAATGGGGAACTGAAAGCAACTGACCCTCAATATCGACCCCCAATGCCTTATAAAGGTATGTACCCTTCCTCTTCTGAAAAGAGACATCAGCAGAATCATTTTAATTCCCCAAACCTCGACTAATGAGGCAATGAAAAATTCACACTTCCAATCATTGGCCTACTGACCTAGACCGACAAATTGGAACCTCCTCCTAGTTGATTTGAATTGAAGATAGCCATCTGATTCCACCCCAAATGAGAACATATGGCTAAAGGCATCAATGAACCACGGTCCACATAACACTCCTCCGTCAGGAGAAGATGAAATAAGCCACAATTCAGTTTGTCCTGCGCATGAATAATCCCATATCGATTGAAAAATGACAGAAGTTCATGAAACAAGACAACCGCATCCCGTATTGGAAGTGGTATCGATACATCACCAGGTCATCCCCATATATATCGATCGCCCTTTCGTCTGGATGAGCAATCCACAACTGAGTCGTAGCTTGAAAGATAAAAGTCTTTTCAATAACAACGACGTTTGACGACGGTATAAGGGAAAATTTAGGAGAGGACACCAAAAATCTGAGGGGTCCTCTCCGGAGCCACATGAGCAACGTGGATTAAATGAAAACAAACCAAGGATAGAGGAGATCTAAGAGCCTGAAGGGGAAAGTCAAAAGGCACACACTTAGGCTCCCACCCCCCACCCCACCCCCATACTCGTTTATAAAAAACTCCACGAAAGATAATACATCGCACACAGGGACCGAGGCAGACGTATTGTCCAACACATACATCCAAATTTACGAAAAATAAAATAAATGTTTTATTTATCACAAAAAAACATGATTACATTAATATATAGTTTGACAAAAAATACTTCACATACTAATCTTCAACCACCTCAGCCAGAATTGAGCCCCTTATAATCAACCTCCCAAACAAAATCTGGTCATAAATTTGAACTGGTTTACTCATTCCCATATATATCGATCGCCCTTTAGTCTGGATGAGCAATCCACAACTGAATCGTAGCTTGAAAGATAAAAGTCTTTTCAATAACGACGACGTTTGACGACGGTATAAAGGAAAATTTAGGAGAGGCCACCAAAAATCTGAGGGGAAAGGCATACACTTAGGCTCCCACCCCCCACCCCACCCCCATACTCGTTTATAAAAAACTCCACGAAAGATAATACATCGCACACAGGGACTGAGGTAGACGTATTGTCCAGCACATACATCCAAATTTACGAAAAATAAAATAAATGTTTTATTTATCACAAAAAAACATGATTACATTAATATATAGTTTGACAAAAAATACTTCACATACTAATCTTCAGCCGCCTCAGCCAGAATTGAGCCCATTATAATCAACCTCCCAAACAAAATCTGGTCATAAATTTGAACTGGTTCACTCATTCGGCCTTAGAACTGACCTTCATGATAAGACAATTATCCCAAATCCAATCAAACTTACAAAGAAGAGCAGCTGCCTCCCCGTGCATCTCCTCTGGTCTGACTTGTAGATCTCGATTGTGGCAGGCCAGAATCACCTCCATCTCAGTCAAATGGTGAACTAAGGCCCTCAAAGACGGTCAATAAGCCTCAACAGTCTCTCTTCAAACTGCATCAGGTTCTGCAGCACCACTAAAAACTTTTGGCACCCCATGGCTGGTTCATTGGAGCCTGAAACCATGCGAAGGATTGGGCCACCAAAGCCAAAGGGATAGGAAAAGAGAGATGGTCCCCTTAGGGCCAAAGACCTGACCTCCTGACAGATGATTGGCAGGTTTAGCGTCATTCGGCCACACAACAACCCTAAACTCTCCAATCAGCCATCTGAAAGGCCAGATGACCGTATCTCACAACTACACAACTCGAGTTCAAGCATGGACTAAAGTAACCCCGCCGTACCTATGTTCCGTAATGGCACAATATGTAATAACGGGTAGACCATTTCCTATAAATAAAGGGTCAATTTCATGAATAAAGATTACGCAATTTTTACTATAAAATATGAGCAACGAGGATTAAATGAAAACAAACCAATGATAGAGGAGATCTAAGAGCCTGAATGAGAAAGTCAGAAGGCACACACATAGGCTCCCCCGAAGGATTGGGTCACCAAAGCCAAAGGGATAGGAAAAGAGAGATGGTCCCCTTAGGGCCAAAGACCTGGCCTCCTGACAGATGATTGGCAGGTTTAGCGTCATTCGACCACACAACCTCCCGACTCTCCAATCAGCCGTCTGAAAGGCCAGATGACCGTATCTCACAACTACATGACTCGAGTTCAAGCATGGACTAAAGTAAACCCACCGTACCTATGTTCCGTAGTGGCACAATATGTAATAACGTGTAGACCCTTTCCTATAAATAAAGGGTCAATTTCATGAATAAAGATTACACAATTTTTACTATAGAATATGAGCAACGAGGATTAAATGAAAACAAACCAATGATAGAGGAGATCTAAGAGCCTGAAGGAGAAAGTCAGAAGGCACACACATAGGCTCTTCAGCTAGCGGACGTCACAACCACTTCAGCTAGCATGTCCGCCTCCTTGGCCAACCTAGCCAAGACCTTCGCTCATTCCGTGGCCGCAACCCACTTAATTTTAGTGAACTCTAGGACCATCAATTGAAGATGGAAGGCCTCACACACTTTTCAAATGGTATCAGCAAACCTTCTTAGGTAACTTGGGACGCTCCAATTACCACAACGACTGTCCAAACGTCGACGACCAGACATCCTCTAAGAGCGCAAAAAGGGAAAGTTTTAGGAGGAAAGCCAGAGCGACAATCGATCGACTGGTCAATTGTGGTGAATCGGCCGTCAGAGGAATTCTAAATTTTCGCTCTGGAGCTATGAGAAGGAAAATCGCTTCTTCTCATGGGCGACAAATAAAGCGGAGCAACATATTCGACTCCCAATTATTTACCTTTGCGACATTGGTCCCAAGAGTCCCTTTTGCAAAACCATACTTGAACACGAACTCACCGAGGATCATTGACCAACTGACCTCATTATTGGAAGAGAGAACAAGAAACGGGATCTCCAACCATGTGAACTCTGTTAGCTCTAACAAGAAACGATAAATGTTGGAGCTAACCGAGCTCCGTAAATTCCTATTAGCAAAGGTCAGGATCCTACAAACGACATCCGAGGTGATAGATATGTCAAAGAGAGAACTACTCTCCCATCATTGTAATAAGCTTTTCTACTGACTCCACCACTCACCGTTGATCCCCATCCACCTTGGACTCAGCATTCACCCTCTTCTTGACTAATTGAGCGGTCGCCTTCTTCAATCACTAGGCCTCCACAATGTTAGTGCAGCCCATAATTCATCTCTCATATGACCATATACCTCCAGGAATAGAACTCGCCCAATAGTTTTTGGGTCGGTATAATGGGGAACTGAAAGCAACTGACCCTCAATATCGACCCCCAATGCCTTATAAAGGTATGTACCCTTCCTCTTCTGAAAAGAGACATCAGCAGAATCATTTTAATTCCCCAAACCTCGACTAATGAGGCAATGAAAAATTCACACTTCCAATCATTGGCCTACTGACCTAGACCGACAAATTGGAACCTCCTCCTAGTTGATTTGAATTGAAGATAGCCATCTGATTCCACCCCAAATGAGAACATATGACTAAAGGCATCAATGAACCACGGTCCACGTAACACTCCTCCGTCAGGAGAAGATGACATAAGCCACAATTCAGTTTGTCTTGCGCATGAATAATCCCATATCGATTGAAAAATGACAGAAGTTCATAAAACAAGACAACCGCATCCCGTATTGGAAGTGGTATCGATACATCACCAGGTCATCCCCATATATATCGATCGCCCTTTCGTCTGGATGAGCAATCCACAACTGAGTCGTAGCTTGAAAGATAAAAGTCTTTTCAATAACAACGACGTTTGACGACGGTATAAGGGAAAATTTAGGAGAGGACACCAAAAATCTGAGGGGTCCTCTCCGGAGCCACATGAGCAACGTGGATTAAATGAAAACAAACCAAGGATAGAGGAGATCTAAGAGCCTGAAGGGGAAAGTCAAAAGGCACACACTTAGGCTCCCACCCCCCACCCCACCCCCATACTCGTTTATAAAAAACTCCACGAAAGATAATACATCGCACACAGGGACCGAGACAGACGTATTGTCCAACACATACATCCAAATTTACGAAAAATAAAATAAATGTTTTATTTATCACAAAAAAACATGATTACATTAATATATAGTTTGACAAAAAATACTTCACATACTAATCTTCAACCACCTCAGCCAGAATTGAGCCCCTTATAATCAACCTCCCAAACAAAATCTGGTCATAAATTTGAACTGGTTTACTCATTCGGCCTTAGAACTGACCTTCATGATAAGACAATTATCCCAAATCCCATCAAACTTACAAAGAAGAGCAGCTGCCTCCCCGTGCATCTCCTCTGGTCTGACTTGTAGATCTCGATTGTGGCAGGCCAGAATCACCTCCATCTCAGTCAAATGGTGAACTAAGGCCCTCAAAGACGGTCAATAAGCCTCAACAGTCTCTCTTCAAACTGCATCAGGTTCTGCAGCACCACTAAAAACTTTTGGCACCCCATGACTGGTTCATTGGAGCCTGAAACCATGCGAAGGATTGGGCCACCAAAGCCAAAGGGATAGGAAAAGAGAGATGGTCCCCTTAGGGCCAAAGACCTGACCTCCTGACAGATGATTGGCAGGTTTAGCGTCATTCGGCCACACAACAACCCTAAACTCTCCAATCAGCCATCTGAAAGGCCAGATGACCGTATCTCACAACTACATGACTCGAGTTCAAGCATGGACTAAAGTAAACCCACCGTACCTATGTTCCGTAGTGGCACAATATGTAATAACGTGTAGACCCTTTCCTATAAATAAAGGGTCAATTTCATGAATAAAGATTACACAATTTTTACTATAGAATATGAGCAACGAGGATTAAATGAAAACAAACCAATGATAGAGGAGATCTAAGAGCCTGAAGGAGAAAGTCAGAAGGCACACACATAGGCTCTTCAGCTAGCGGACGTCACAACCACTTCAGCTAGCATGTCCGCCTCCTTGGCCAACCTAGCCAAGACCTTCGCTCATTCCGTGGCCGCAACCCACTTAATTTTAGTGAACTCTAGGACCATCAATTGAAGATGGAAGGCCTCACACACTTTTCAAATGGTATCAGCAAACCTTCTTAGGTAACTTGGGACGCTCCAATTACCACAACGACTGTCCAAACGTCGACGACCAGACATCCTCTAAGAGCGCAAAAAGGGAAAGTTTTAGGAGGAAAGCCAGAGCGACAATCGATCGACTGGTCAATTGTGGTGAATCGGCCGTCAGAGGAATTCTAAATTTTCGCTCTGGAGCTATGAGAAGGAAAATCGCTTCTTCTCATGGGCGACAAATAAAGCGGAGCAACATATTCGACTCCCAATTATTTACCTTTGCGAAAGGCATACACTTAGGCTCCCACCCCCCACCCCACCCCCATACTCGTTTATAAAAAACTCCACGAAAGATAATACATCGCACACAGGGACTGAGGTAGACGTATTGTCCAGCACATACATCCAAATTTACGAAAAATAAAATAAATGTTTTATTTATCACAAAAAAACATGATTACATTAATATATAGTTTGACAAAAAATACTTCACATACTAATCTTCAGCCGCCTCAGCCAGAATTGAGCCCATTATAATCAACCTCCCAAACAAAATCTGGTCATAAATTTGAACTGGTTCACTCATTCGGCCTTAGAACTGACCTTCATGATAAGACAATTATCCCAAATCCAATCAAACTTACAAAGAAGAGCAGCTGCCTCCCCGTGCATCTCCTCTGGTCTGACTTGTAGATCTCGATTGTGGCAGGCCAGAATCACCTCCATCTCAGTCAAATGGTGAACTAAGGCCCTCAAAGACGGTCAATAAGCCTCAACAGTCTCTCTTCAAACTGCATCAGGTTCTGCAGCACCACTAAAAACTTTTGGCACCCCATGGCTGGTTCATTGGAGCCTGAAACCATGCGAAGGATTGGGCCACCAAAGCCAAAGGGATAGGAAAAGAGAGATGGTCCCCTTAGGGCCAAAGACCTGGCCTCCTGACAGATGATTGGCAGGTTTAGCGTCATTCGACCACACAACCTCCCGACTCTCCAATCAGCCGTCTGAAAGGCCAGATGACCGTATCTCACAACTACATGACTCGAGTTCAAGCATGGACTAAAGTAAACCCACCGTACCTATGTTCCGTAGTGGCACAATATGTAATAACGTGTAGACCCTTTCCTATAAATAAAGGGTCAATTTCATGAATAAAGATTACGCAATTTTTACTATAGAATATGAGCAACGAGGATTAAATGAAAACAAACCAATGATAGAGGAGATCTAAGAGCCTGAAGGAGAAAGTCAGAAGGCACACACATAGGCTCCCGGCCCCCCCCCCCCCCCCAACATACTTGTTTATAAAAAACTCCACGAAAGATAAAACATCGCACACAGAGACCGAGGCAAATTTACTTTTTTTTTATCTCCGACATTCTATTCCTTGGTCGTCTCTACGGGACAGATTTAGATCTAATAGTCTAGATAGGTAAATACATAAAATTTGAGTGATTTTTCTTCATTATTTTTATATTTTTAAAATGGGACTACCAATTTATATGCATGATTAGTTTTTTAATTTTTATATTACGATAGTTTGTCATTTCATAGAAAAAAAAATATGAATACCATAATACATGAATAAATTTTATCATAATAATTTATCAAATTTTCTTTAAAAATGATATTTATTATAGGGGCATTTACATTTACAAATTTACTAAGTCAAAGTATCATGAATTAAAATATAAAAGTTTGTGTGTGGAAGTCTAATTTTGATGGATGATAAACATTAAGAGCATTAAGTTCCACACTTCAAACATTGTGCTGACCCGACCATTGTAACTAGTTTAATAAAATATTTAGAAGGTAAGGGATGTCAACTCACCTCTTGTCATTGCATAAAAGAGCATTGCACAATCAATAAGGCTTAAAATAAGATAATAAGAGTTGACAATGGATGTGCACATGGTTCCCATAATTGAATACTCCGATAAAATAATGTGATTGTAAGTATAATTTTTTCTTAATAAATTTATTTTGTAGATCTTGATTCTCTATATTTTCTTATAAAAGAGCACAAGATCTATGTATCTGGCATAGTTGAGGGAAATGAATCATTTGGTTCTTTCTATCCATCAATAATCTATATTTTTATATAAGTAAAGAAAATAACTCCTTTAAGCGGTTTGTTCTGTCATTTATGTATGTAATTAGGTAGAAGAAAATTTTAAGTCAAAAAGTGATGAGTAACTCATATATTTTCTAATGAACTAGAGTAAAGTTCACTAGATTATCTATGTGATCTTAGTTCCTATGAAGTTATGATACTAAGCGGTCTAACAATTAGATATGCAAATCTTACAGGCAACTAATGTGTGCGTTTGTAAGTGCTTCTGAAATTTACACGGGCAATTAGTTTATTTGATAGAAGAGAAGAATTTTTTCTTCGCAATAAAGTTTTCAAGAATATAGTAGAGCCATACATTTAATTTTTTTTTTAAATTAAATAGTTTAAGCAATTCATTAAATAAGTAGAATATATTTGGAAAAGCTTTTTAACCATTGCATTTTGAATCATAGTTTGATGATTGTTTTATGTATTGTTTACAATGGCAATTGCGGTGTATATCATGTAACACTTTTTTTTAACTAATTTTAGAGATTTTTTTTTTGAGTTATACTAGATTATAAATAAATTATTAAGAACTTTTTATATGTAGATTTATTTCATAATAATCTTGATTCATAGGCCTTTTTATTATTGCGATAATATATTAATTATTTGTGTGAATCTATTTTTCTTATTAATTCCATTTTACATTCCTTTTGAATGTATAATTTATATTGGAAGAAGTAACATTGTTCTTATTTTGACAATTGAATTGCATTGTTTGTTATATTTATTGTACTATATCTCTCATAATTAGTTGTTTTAATTGCACTTACTTGATGTATTAATGTTTTAGTCTATTGCATTATAATTCTATGCTCAAACTACAATCAAAATTTATTCAAGCTTATATTAATTTATCTTTGAATTATATTCAAACATTATTTGAATAATATTCAAATTATATATATATATATATATATATATATATTAGTTGATCTATAATCACACAATATTCAAATCTTATTGGCATATAACCAGGATGAGAAAATTAGAACATGAATCAAATCATACATAAAATTTATTTTTATATCAATGTGGATCGCAACGGGCTTTAAATAAACATGATATAGGAGAATTATAATTTCAAACTAATTCCCTTATATTTTTCATGAGAAAATAAATAGCAAATACATTTCTTTAATATTTTTTTCTTATCAGGGAGCATATAAGATGAAATTTCTAAAATAATTAAGGCCTCTTTTCAAGGAGGTTTGACGTCGAATGAAGTTCTTTTAAAAGACATGTTTAAGAAATGAACACCAACGTCTGCGATCTAAAACGACGAAAAAATATTGTTATATTGAAGCAATTTCAGAAAACATTGTATTATCAAAATGAAAATGAATCCACATGTTCACATTCAATATAACTAAGTAAAATTTAACTGTCTTGTTAAACAAGACCTAACTAACATGAAACATACTTCACACACCCCGTCCAAGTTGCTGCACAGTGCATACTCTTCGCAGTACCCTTGCCTGCCTTCTTGGAAGCCTCGAGCTTGTCTGCACTTCTCCATCATCCCCCTCCTCTGATTTCCCGTCAAAATAAACCCAAACGTCCCGCAATCAAACCAGAAGCAAAGCTTTGACCCGCAGGAATCATTAAAAAAGAAAAAAAAAAAAACATTTTTTTTTTCCGGCGCCTTTCTATTCCTTTCTAAACCAATAAAGGAGGCTTCTTTCCCAATCCCTAGAAAACGAATCTCCATCTCCCTCTCTCTGTTCGTCTCAATGGGAGGTATATTGTCATGCTTCCATGAACCGGAGTCTCCCAAGCGTCCGGCTGTGCGGCGAAAGAAGCCCGGCGCTCAGCAAGATGCCATTTTTACGGCGACGGTAGGATCGAGCAGGAGATGGGAGAAAGGGAGGGCGATGAGGTCGGCGGAGGAGTCTCTGATTCAAGAGGCGGCGGCTCTGCTGCTATTGCAGCAGCAGCAGAACGGCGGCGGAGAAGCGGCGATCGGTTTCGACAGGTCCACTTCGCTGAGGTATCCAGGTTTGGGGACGAAGAAGCAACAGGGTGGGTTGCCGAGGAGTTCGAGCTCCAGGCCGAGGTCCATCGCCGACCCTGTTGTTGCGCCGCAGCAGCTTGTGAATCAGGTGAGTTACTGTAAATGGGGATTTTTGTTTGATTTTGGATGGATTGTTGGGCGATTTTTACTTTCTATGGAATTCGGCTTTTAACTATTTGATGTATCTGTTTCTGTATTGAATGCATAAATTTGTTTTTTATATCAATTTGGTTTTATTGGATTAGGAATCAGCCGTTCAAAGTGGTTTGCACATCTGGGATGGTGGTGAGTTTGCAGTAACCTATCAGCACAATTTGAGAGAATTCAAAATCTAAAGTTGGGAACTTGGGTTTATAAATTGAGCGAAAAATCCAATTTTTAAGCAGGAAAAAGGAGTTTCTGCTCCTTTTTCTCAATGTTCTTGATGAATATCTTAGAAGAACAAAGAAAGAAAGAAAGAAAGAAAGATAGGTGGGATGGGGGGTGTAAAGTTATGAATTTTAAGAAAAAAATGTTCATCATGTTAGGAGAGTTGAAGTTGCGGGTAGATCTTAACTTGTTGCATAAATAGTTTTGAAGTGAAGAGTTTTTATATGGAGTTGAAAGTGTCTATCATTAAACTTTGATGGTCATATTTATTATTATTTTTTTAAACTTCACTGAAGAACTTTATCAAGTATGGTTTTGACCTGGCTTTGTTGCATTGCCATTTTAGAATAATAGTTGGAATGGTTCTTACCAGATTTGGTATATTTGCTATGACCTTATCCATTCATTAAGAGCCTCCCTTTTTGTTTTTTTTGAAATTTGCAGAGCCCTTTCTGACCATGAAATATTATATGTTTACATTACTCATATAATAATTGCTTTGAATTTTTCCACTTAATTGTGTGGTAATAACATCAGTCCTTTAAAAAAAGGATGATTTATGCAAAATTGTGTCTTTGCTGAACAATAAGTAGCAGTTTATGTGGAATTCTTTTAGCCTTCCAAAGACATGTGAGTGTTTCAATTACCCTGAAATGAAAATGTGTTTACCGAGTTGCAAGAATTGAGCATCTACAATCTTCTGCACATTTTTATTAAAAATGTTCAAGAATTAGTGCGGCTTTGATATATGTTTTTGATAGGAACGGGATAGTTTCTATAGAAATTATGAAGGATAGATTTTATTCCACCGATACTAAATCAAAATGGTAAAATCCCGAATACATAAAGAGGTGGGAGATTTTCTCCCAAACACTAGCCCTAAGATGCAAGGCAACATTCACATGATCTAACCCTAAACATATTAAGTCCTATTTATACTTCACGATAATAACTAATAAATAACTAAATTGTACTTTTAGTTTTACGTCTAACATAAGTCTAACAATTTTCTCATTAATTTCAACAATCCTATCTAATAGAGTTACATTTTTTTATAAAATGTTATTTTGCCCCTTGCTATTACAAATTGCAACATAACCATCTAAAATAGTACATTTTTTGTGTTTTTGACTTACCACTCATTAGTGGTGGACAATCAATTAATATGTTGGTTTGATAAATTTAATTTTTTTTTATTTGATTTACAAAATATTATTGATATAGATGAGGAGATCGTTTTTAGAAAGGGTGATTGAAGTGGAAGTTAGCCATGGAGTTAGGAGTATTGTGCAATTAGATATATCATGGAGGATGTTAAGTAGGATGTTTGATAAGCTTAAAGAGATGATTATATTAGATAGATGGTGAGAATCGTAACTATTGAAGAAAATAGAACAAAAAATAGGCTTGTTAGGTTAATATGGGGATAAAAGATGAATTAATATAGTTGATATATATGATTCATGTTGAATATTTAGTTTTAAGGAGTATGTGTCAAATGGGCATTAAAATTAGTTTTGTTATGCTTGCGGTTAAATTGGTTATCAACTCAAAGATTGAGCCTATTGAAGGGGGCTAACTAGTTGGTATTTCTTCACCAAGGTTTTTTCACCTATACGTTGTGGGACTTGATTCAATGTTCTCATGTGTCTTAATGACCTTTCAAACATGTGAGCTCGCCAAATCAACCATGGATCCTCTCAAATGAAAGTTTTTTTCGACATCACTATATATCATACTTGAGGTGCCCACTCAACCATATGGAACCATTGAAGTCAACCGCTTATAAACCTTTTCTAACTATGTTAGAGGACAAAAAAGACCTATGGAACTACAAATTGCATGAACTACTCAATACTAGCCAAACCTGAACTTGGCTACTGCTTATTATTGTGTATGGACCTAGTGAGAACTAATGTTTAGTTCGATATACTGGTGGTCTGACCTATTTTTAACCCAAAAGCTTTTAAGAATATGGGAGAAGGCCAACCACTTAACATTGGGTTTTCATGTATTTGTTGTGGGACTAGGTCCAATGATCTCACAGTTCTTACCATTTAGGAATTTAAAGGGTAGTGAAATGGTAAAATAGCTAGGAATTTTACAGAATAACTAGCCAAATAGAGTTAATGAATCATCTATCAGTTAAAATTTAAAAAAAAAAAAGGTGAATCATAAAGCCAACTAAACTTATTTAAGCTAAGGCTACTGATGATGACATGCATAACTTTTTTTAAAGATTCCTTTTCTTTTGTAATCATGTTCTTTGCACTCAGTAGATTGGCAAACCCTCATGAGATTGGCATTTCTACATTTGATGTATGTTAAATTTCTTTCAAAATAGTTTATGTTCTTGTTTTAAATATGATTTTCTCAGTTTTGTGGAATTTGTTTTCTCCCTTATACAGAAAGCAAAAATAGAAGATTTAGAAACTAGCCATTTTGTTCTGGTTCATGGAGGTGGCTTTGGGGCATGGTGTTGGTACAAAACTATAGCGTTACTGCAGGATGCTGGATTCAAAGTCAATGCAATAGACCTTACTGGTTCTGGGATTCATTCTTTTGACCCAAACAAAATTACAAGTCTTTCCCAATATGTAAAACCATTGACAAGTTTCCTTGAAAACCTCGGCGATACAGACAAGGTTTGGTTTATTTCGTCTCTGTTAAGCTTAATTATCTTGCTTATTTAGTAATGTAATTTATGTGATTGGTTTTAATGCCTTGATTTTGTTTTAACATTAAGATGACTATTCATGTCATGACAGTGATGCTTTATTCTCAGTTGGGTCATTATTTTGCACCAAGTTTATTAAGGTTTTTATCTATCAGTACCTGTAGTTTTTTATTTTGCTGGTTGGTGAATACAAGTTAGGACAATATATCCATTTATTATTGTGTAGACACCCTGACACAACTTGATTGATTCTCGTTTCGAGTTGGTTATGTGCATGTTTTACAAAGTTAAATTTATGTTATGTTTTCAACATGTTTAGTAAAAGGATCAAATCTGAGATGTTTTCTTGTTCCCCTTTCATTTCTATTATTTGGATTGAAAGAAATGCTAGATGCTTGCTTATCTGACAAGAAAATTGAGGTCCTTAGGTTTAAAATCATCATTCTTGCCTGCATTTGGATCAACAAATCTAAATGGAAATGGCATTCAGAGTTAAAAAAAATTTGGAGAAGAATCCACTAGCGGAAATACCATGAGAGCTTACCATTTAAGTTTTGTTCTATTTCTCCTTTCTTCAGGTTTTGGCATTGTTTTTTCTTTAGATCCTTGTTTCTTTTTTTGTAATTTTGGGGCATTTACGTACATACCTCTCAATTCCTATTTATCTACATTTCTAACCCTAACCTTTACTTATTTACATTATTCCACCTAAATATTTTTTATCACATAAAAAATACCACTTCTAAATTTTAAATGTTAAATACACCTTTTCATGTATAGGCAAGACGGGAGAAATGTAAAAGTTGAAGTTTAGGTTTTAATTTGTAAATGCATAGGAATTGTGTGGTATGTATGTTAAATCTTCCTTTACTTTTATGAGTAGTAAGAAGGACCCGTTCATCTTTTCCCTGAAAAAAATGTTGAAAAAAATGCACCATTGAACTTGTTATACTACATGCAAAACAAAATGGCATCTAACTCCAACAGCCTCATCAGTCATCACAATGTTTCTAAGTCAACATAGCTATCATCATCTGGTTCATAAGGAAAAATAATTCATTGTTAGGATTCGAAGTACAACCAAATGAATCCAATGGTTGGTACTCATTGCATTTAACTCCAACAATCACCAAAATAGCATCAACTAAGTTCTCATACAAGTAATAAAATTTGATTCTTATCACTAACTTTTTGATTTGTATTCTTCAAACCATAATGTTATAATTAAAATCTTCTTCTTTCTTTGCCTTATCCCATTTTTTAAATCAACTTTATGAATCACATCTTTCAGTTGCTTCTATTGAATGTTAATCGTGGCCTATTATTTACACATAATTGTGAACAACGAATATTCATGTAATCTTAGGCATACACCATTTCTTTTCCGATCCCTTGACAATATTTTTATCAATTCTGTCTAATTGATGTCTTTTTTTATTTCATTTTTTTTGCATCGGTCTAAATCACTTAAATCTTTTTCATTCACTTTGGCTTTAATAAATATGACCTCATCATTTTCTCTAATAACTATTCCTTAAATAATCCTTCATAATTTTGTACATTTTTATTTTAACATTCTCATTTTGTTACACTCAATTTAGACATCAATGACTTATTTGCAGCTCAAGATTCAGACTCATATGACATCGATAACCTATTTCTGATTATCTAAAATATACTTTAAAATTCTGTGATATTACACTTGAACTCTTTAGGCACTTCTCTATTTTAATCATTCAACCTTAACTTACATCATCTATATCTATATTTGTTTTCGAATAATATTGAATTATAATTGTTGATATCATGCCTACAAAAAGTATAGATTATGTATTTAGTCCTTAATCTACCGATTATGTGGTCTTAATATTTTTTAAACATGTTTTCATTATTCTAGTTTTCATTGGTTCAGTGGATGACTCACAAATTATACTAATATCATCTGTAAAAAAGCATTCACCAAGCAAGTTTAATATATTTGTTTTAAACATCTTCCAAAACAATACAAAAGATATAAATTCAGCATTGATTCTTGATATAAACATATGGTTATTGGAAAATCCCTTCGTTAAAATTTTCCATACTTGGTTTTACCTTGTTTCCTTGTTCTAGTCGCTTCTTGTTTGATGGGATTGTGATTTATCTTGTATCACGGCTTGTTGGCTTTATGAATCGCTATTGTGATGAATGGATTTAATTGGGAGCTTGTTGATTGGAAATGGTTGGAATAAGATCTTTTAAGTTTAGAAATTTGCTATGTTTGTCGAGATTCATGAAGGATGAATTAAAACATATTTTATTGAATAGATTTTGATAAATTTTGATTAGTTTATTATTTTGGGTTCCTTAGAATCTATATTTTGGATCCTTGAGACATGTAAAATGAATTGAATATTGTGAGAATTTTAGGGTGTATTTGAGATCAAATTTCTTATTTATATTGTTTTTAAAAGCATGTTTGTTTGGTGTATTTTTTATATGTTTTTATTTTGTATCTAAAAGCATATTAACATTTTTTAAAAAAACTCAAAATAAGTTTTAGGTGTCTTAAGTATTTTTAAAAACAGTCATATTTTAATGAAATAGCTAAATATGTTTTATTTCAAATCAAAACATAAAAGAAAACAAAATAAGAGCAAACAATAGAAAATAAAAAACAAAAGTGATCCCAAACGGCCCCTTGGTTTTTTTTCAATTCACGTGTATGTTAGTTGGATGTGTATACTTCAAGTGCTTCATAAATGCTAACAACTATTTGTGGAGGTGAGTCTCCTTGTACTGATGTTAGGGCTTGTTCCTCATTTGGGTGAATTCTATCATTGTTCAATCTTCAATTTATTTGGTTGCTATTTTTTTTTTCATGTGCGCATTGACATTTTGCTGAATGTAAGGTGTGTTGGATTTCATTTTTATAATGTGAAATTGATAGCTTGTGGGTTAGTGGAGTTTCAGATTTATTTTTATGTAAGTTGGGACTTGTTAAACTGATTGCTGTTTTTTTTTTTTTTAGTGTATTTTTAGTATGCATCCATTCTATGTTTCATTAGTAATCCTAAGCTGCACTAAATTGGTCTTAATGCATATGTTTTTGTGGCAATGTTGACTAATAATAGAGCTTGTTAAGTGAGTTAATAAAAATAAATAAACAAAAGATATTACTAAAACAAAGATAGGTGATGGTCCTATATGATGACAACTTAACAATTGGGAGGATCAAAACTATATATATACATTCAATGGGAAGCAAAAATTTGAGATATTTTCTTAATGAATCGTTAATTTTAAGTACTAGTTGAAGAATGCCATTTGTTTTTTCACAAAAAAGTTAAAATTATTGAAACAAATTTGTTGGACATGCTCTAATTTATTAGTGATTTGGTGTGTTATTGCAAGTGAAAGTTAATCAACAAAGTTAGTTCTACCAACTGAATTAGATTTGATATTATTTTTGATTCTTTCTCCCTTGACTCGTAAATTTATAATAAATTTGTTAATGACGGTGGAGTTACACAGATACGAGTTTTATAGTTTGGTCAATGTGGTTGTTTGTCCTTTAAAGCATGGCATAACCGTGTGATTTGTCTTTTCTTCATCATCTTTATTATTTATCTAATCATATAGAACAAGGTTATAATTCTTAATTACTAATCCTTAGGATAAATATTAGCATTCCAGACTTTAAATTACTTTTTTCATATCATTTGCGTGATTTACAATAACTTATGTGATTTGCATGATAGAGATTCAATGAACTCTAACAATTAACTTTGAAAATTATACATCCATTCCTAATGATCTTATGATATATTTGAATTCCGAAGATGGTCACAACATTTATGGGTTGTGAGTAGTTTCTCACATATCATGTTTTGCTAGCTTTATCAATCAATTTTTGCTATTCATAGGTTAAATTAGGAACTTATGGATACTTTTTGATATTGGTTAGAACAATAAATTTTAAAATTTAAAACTTGTTATGCATGCACGATGGATGATCGTATTTCAATAGATCTTGGAAATTTATGAAAAGTTCCATATTTTAAGTTTTTCATTGGTTGTAAATTGGATCTGCGAGGCATGAAAAAATATCTGAGTATTGAGTATTACAAGTAAATTTTAATTTTCGTAAACTTTTATATGCATGTTGGGTTGCATGCATATTCTTTGAGAGTTTTGCAGATGTTGATGACTACTTTTGTGGGCCACTCCTTGTATTGATATGAGGTCATTTACATTAATGTTATAGCCTAAATTTGATTGTTATTACTATTATTATTAGTAGCACTACAAACCTAAAAAAAATACAAAAAAATATTATATATATATATATATATATATATATATGCATACATACATAATTGATGAGTATTATTTTAAAATAATTTTATTGACCACAAGGCTATAAAGCTTTATAATCAATTAAAATTATTAATTAAAATAATAGAATAAAAATATATTAAATTCTATTTAAATGAATATTTTAATATAAATAATAAGATTTAAATATTGCCTCTACCCTTAATATCCTATGGCTGTGTGATTGTATGTCAAAATGCTCATTTGCGAATAGCTCGTGTTCGATTCGCTAAACAAACGAGTCGAACACGAACAATTGTATTTCAAAACGAGCCGAACATGGCTCGGCTTGTTTACACTCCTATTTATGGGTGGCATATGTAATAATTACAACTTTTGCAGATCTCTACTGTATATTTCAGATGTGAAGCATAAATTCTGAAATTGGATTTTGAAAAATGAGCCTTACTTTGATTCTTATATCATTTGTGATGGGTTTTTGGCAGGTGATATTGGTCGGCCATGATTTCGGCGGCGCTTGCATATCTTACGCCATGGAAGCTCTCCCAACTAAGATTGCTAAAGCTGTTTTTCTAGCTGCAGCTATGCTGAAAGATGGGCAAAATACTCTTGATATGTTCTCTCATCAGGTCTCAATTAATCTTAATCAAACAAAAAAAAAATCAACTATTTATATGATTTATGCACATTTCTATCTTTCATGATGGCGACTAACTCTTTGTCGGGGCCATTGTAGTCTCAGAGTCTATAAAAATGTTAATTTAGTTTCTAGATTTACTCGATCTAAGTTGAAGTCTTCATATTCTTTAAATAGATGACTATTTTAGTCCCCATTAAGGAAGTTTGGAGACTAATCAGGCAAGAGTATAGCTATTTATTTGTTGTCATTTTAGTTACAAAATTTATACAAGGGCTAAATTAGTCCCCAAACTCTTCTAAGTGTAGCTAAAATAGTCCTCACTATGGGTCATTTTAAGCCATATTAAGGGTTTGTTTGGGGCAGCTGCAACTGTTTGAAGAAGCAGCTTATCATCTGTGAAGCTGCTGCAAAAGAAGTTGTTTTTCAAAAAATTGCGGTGACAATTATAATTTTTTTCTTCAAAAAGATATCACAGCTTTCTGACAACCACCACACTTAGCTAAGTCAGGTTGCAAAACACCACAGTTTTTTGAATAGCAGGCAAAATATAGTTTTGTCCAACACAAAAAAGTGCAATGCGACATAGTGCCTCAAACTCACCTTAAAAGAGCCTAGGTACTAAATTGTCACTTTTATACATTTTGAAACTAAAATGACCTCCTATAAGGAGTCAATGGACCATTTTAAATCTTCTCTCAATTTGACATTTTTATTGACTTTATGATCTAAGTGATTACATAAATAGTGAGGACTATTTTGGCCCTTCCCTCTATAAATTAAAACTCAGTTTTTTAGAACTCAAATAACTTATATATTTCCTTACAAACAGCAAGGTAACAGTGATCTTTTGCGACAAGCTCAAATATTTCTATACGCAAATGGAAAAAACCAACCTCCTACAGCTATCGAACTGGATAAATCATTTTTGAAAGATCTGCTATTCAATCAAAGCCCTGATAAGGTAAAATTCTTCTCTTCTCCTCCCTCTCCAACTGTAATTCTTATCTTTATAATCTATCTTCTGTTCTTTTCAAAGGATGTAGCTCTGGCTTCAGTTTCCCTGAGACCGATTCCTTTCGCTCCAGTTTTGCAAAAACTCGAGCTCACCGGCACGAACTATGGTTCGGTCAGGAGATTTTATATCGAGACTGCTGAAGACAATGCAATTTCGCTTCCCCTGCAACAGATCATGTGTGAATCTGACCCGCCGGAGAAGATTTTTCGCCTGAAGGGATCGGATCATTCTCCATTCTTTTCAAAGCCTCAGGCTCTGCACAAGTTGTTGGTAGAGATTGCAAACATTCCTAATGCTTTAACTCAACAAACCAACAATGATGAGTGATAAATCTATGATTTACAGAGTTCCTATAAAGTTTTCAGAAGGATGCTGTAAGTGTAGATAAACATATAGAGAATCAGTTTTTTACCCTTTACACGTCCAACAGTATGTTTGTTGAGATATTTATTGACATAATGGAAGAGTTCTGTCTTTTGCATTTCTTCTTTGTCAGCTAAAAAAATATTCCTACTGTTAAACCCTTTGGGGCATTTACATACATTACACTCAATTCTTATGTATTTACATATCTAACACCTAACCTTTATTTTTTATCATTATACCACCATTTTAACTTTTTAAAAGTGAAATGCACCTTTTTTTCATGCATAGGTGAGGAGGCATGTATGCAGAAATTGAAATTTAGGTGGTCTATATACGTAAATACATAGGAATTATGTGGTAAGTACGAAATTATTTTTTGATTCTAGTATAATTAATGTATATTTTGAGTTATTTTAGTAGTGAACAAGAGTATATTTTTTAAGACAATTTTCTTTCTACTAATGAAAATTTTGTGATCATTATTGTTACTTATACAATGAAGAAAAAGGATTTATGTAGTCGACCCCATGTAGTGGGTTTAAGGCTTTGTTGTTGTTATTGTTGTATTATTGTTACTTATATATTCTCTCACTAAAATAACTAAAAGTTATTTTTTTATAAATTAAATAATTTCTGTATGCATATGGTTTTTCTTTGTAACTCAAATTTAGTGCATTAGAGATTTGTTAAGCAAAGCCATTAATGATTGGGACGATGATAGTTTTTAGTTGGATTTAGGGTCCGTTTAAGGTAGCCGTTTGGTTCGCGCGTTTTGGCAGCTTATCCGAAATTACGCTTAAGTTTTTACACTAAACGCAGGCCGCGGGTCGACCCCCGCGGCCGGTATGTCGGCCGGTATGTGGGCCGCGTTTCAAGATAAGCTGCTTATCCTGAAACGCACAAACTGCCCCAAACAGACCCTTAATCTCTAAGTTTGTAAGGAAATACACATTGGTCATAGTCATAAAAGAAGAATCTGACGATGGACCAAATTGAATGCTTACTTTTGTCTAAGAATTAATTTATTGTTTAATAATTATTTAAATAAAAATACTTATTTACTGCTTATTTAAAGGTTTGTTTAATTTAACTCACCCTATTATTTTATAAAATTTATGAAATAATATTGAAATGCAACTAAAAAAAGACACCACCAAATTAATGGAGATTTTTGGCTCAATAATTTAGATAATTTTGAAATGTTATTTCATTTATGATCTCGAATACTTTTTAAATTGAAAAATATTATAAATTGTATATTTAAAGCATAAAATAAATAGGATTGTAAAATTAGATTCAATTTATAACATACCAAATTTGATGGGACTATAAAGATTTTCAAGCTGCACTCTTATGAGAACCAACTAGAAAGTAACATAGAGATAACATTTGTAAATAAAAAAAATAAATAAAAATAAATAAAACAATTGCAATAAATGATAATGTAAAAATGTTATATCACACTCTATCTACATAGATTTTATTTGGGATCATTTTTTATTTTATTCTTATTTTAAAAAAAAAATATTTATTTGATGAGCTTTTAAAATGTTTTTTTTATAAATAAATTAATTTATTTTTAAAATAATCAAAATAAAATTTATATATTTTTTATTGTTTTTAAAAATAGACAGCACTAACAAACATATTTATTTTAAAATAGAATATAAATAAAATAAAATTAAAAATAAAAACGATCCCAAATGACCCCTTAACTTTCACTTGAACAATGATTATAGTAAATATTCTATCAATAGATATTTAATATTTTTCTAAGCAATCTATATGGATTCTATTCTTTTAAGACTCAATACTTTTTTACATGTCAAAACATGTTTTGTAAGGATGGGAAGTTTTTTTTCTTTTTTTTTATTTTTTTAGCCAAAAAATTTCATTAGACCTTACAAACAATTACAATAATTTGTTCTGTTTTATAAATAATCATAACAATATCTCGAACAATCTTATCCTATCATACATGCTTGAATTTGAGAGGAGGTCTGTCTAGGGGTGTAAGCGAGCCTAACCTAAGCTCGTGTTCGACTCTTTTATATTTCAAGCTCCAAAAATGTGTTCATGTTAGACTTATTTTCTTATCAAGCTGAAAAAATGTGTTCATATTCGGCTCATTTGCTTAGCGAGCCTAACACGAACCATTCACGAACAAATAGTCATTTTGACAACCCTAATCAAATAGCCATAAAATGCTATAGATTGGGCAAGATTTAAAACATCATTTGAATCTAATTTAATATTTTTTATTCTATTTTCTTCATTAATACTATTAATTCATTATAAATCTTTTATATATATATATATATATATAAAATTGATAAGTAGTATTTCGAGCCGAACACGAACGAACAAATCTTTACTCGTGTTCAGCTCGTTAACTTTGCGAACAAGCTGAACACGAGCTTTTTAATGAGCCAAACACGAGTTGTTCGCGAACGACGAGCCATTTTGACAGCCCTAGGCCTGTCGTATCATACATGCTTGAATTTGAGAGGAGCCTACCCTTTCATATATGCTTGAATCTGAGTTGGCGCGCTTAGGATAATAGGATGGATCTCAAACAGTTAAATTTAGTTCTAAAATGAGTTTAATCCCATAATGATGTAAACAAAGCCCATGACCACGAGAGTATAAGCTCTTTCTAATAAAAAACATTTGTTTTCATTTAACAACCTCATTTTATTGTATTATGTATACCCATGAACATTGATGAAATAAATCATGATTTTCAGGTAAGTTCTGAGGACTGAATTGAAACACATGAACATGGTCAATGCAAAGAAATATTATACAAGTATTATATTGGGATTGAATAAGATTGTACCAACTATTGAAAGGAGAGAGCAATCTCAACTTCTTCTCTTGGGAATAAAACCCAACATGCACTGTAGTGATTATCATGAAAGTGACTGACAATCAAGCTACAAGATATTAGGCCAAAAGTATCATTGTAAATCACAGAAACCGGATGAAGAGAATTGTAACATAAGGATGTTGTTAAAGGGTTATGTTTGGAAACAATATAATTTCACGCGCACGCGTGCGTGCGTGCACACACATACAAATGGTGAACATCTTCATTCATAAATATGGGTAAAAAACAAACTTTTTAGAAATTAAAAGCGAACATGAATAACCCGCTTACATCTTTCCTCTCTTCGAATCTCTGCAAAAACTATTTGTATGGTGATAAAAGCCCTTCATTTCCTACAAATCTTAGAAAAAACATTTTGTATGTTTGAAAATTTTTCAATCCCAATAAGTTATTTTTTCTTCCAAATCTTTATTCAATCAATGAAGAAAATCTAAGACATGTTCCTACATGAGTATTTGATTATACTTTAAACTATCTTTTGGACAACTCCTTTAAATTCATAAAAGCATATCCATCGCTTGTTCATAATCAATAAAAGTACTTGAATATTCTATCACAATCATAATACCTAAGTGTGTATGCTTGATTACAATATATTTCAAAACACATTTTTGGAGATTGAAATAAATTCCTTGCATCATATCCTAGGTGAACATTCTAGTTCTATGAAAGAGATATGTTAGCTTAATTATGTATTTAACTTAAAAATATTTCGATCAATTTTAAAGGGTCCCATTGGGTAAATTTTATAAAAGTATCCATAAGAGGAAGAAACCCATTGTATGAGTTTTAAATTTTGAAATATTGGAATGCTTGTCCAATATAAAAAACCTTTGCTTGTTTTGCCACCCTATTATAAAGCAGTCATAATACAAAAAAGCCATGGTAAGAAAAAAATTGCCTGGTTACAGAAAAGGAAAAAATTCTATTAATCGAGATTATTCTCAATTTTCCTTAGTGGAATTATCCCCACATTTTTCTTAGTGGAGCTATTCTCACGTTTTTCATAATAATACCAAGATTATTCTCAATTTTCCTTAGTGGAGCTATTCTCACGTTTTTCATAATTATCCTGCATATGCAATGCCTTAAACCCAAAGACAAAAACTCTCAAACACTAAGTCAAGGTGGCTCACATAAATACCCTCATAAGTTGATGTTGTGGGGTAAGCATGTCAAATACGTTTTACATTACAATTTCATATTGGATGCTCAAGTTTGGTGAAATTAATAGGTATTGATTTATTTGAAAAATGTGAATAAATACATTACAATCGACAATTCTCTACCCAATATTAGCAAAAGAAAAGAATTTAATTTTTCTGGACATTCTTATGACTCATGTTCCCTCCTCAAAACAAAACAAAAATTTAATATATCATCAATTAAACATCTTTTTTTGTTTTTGTTTCACTCAATTTCTCCTTGACAAAATAAGTGTGTTAAAAAACTTCAATAAAATGCAACACCATTTCATTCCCATTTTATTTCCCCTCTTTCAATTCCTTCAAACCAAACATACTATTAGCTAAAGGAAAAACTCCTTTTTTTCACATGGCTAGAATAAAATTTTAGAATTACTCACTTTCCATTCCTCAAGTACAATTCTACCCATTTCAAATGTAAGCATTAAACTTCATCAATAACTCCCGAAGACGCTAACATACGAGTATGTCAATGAATCAAAATGTTCAAGTAAAGCTGCTTCACGGTTCCTAATCCATCCATCCATTGAGTCATCGGCCAATGGCCTCCATCCCTTGAATAACAAATCAAATAAACTTTTTGTTGAATCCATCCAATATAAAACAACCCAGAAATATGAATTAGTACAATTTAAAGTATCTACACCTTTTAAATGGATTGAAATTTTACATTTTAGGGACATTTACAAACATAACACACAATTCTTATGAGTTTACATATAAACTTTGCTATCTACACACATGACACACGAACCATTAATATCAGATTAAAAAATAACTCCATTACCACTTTTTAAATTTGAAATATACATTTTCGTGCATTGGTTTGAAGGACTAATGGGCTATGCATGTAACGATGAAAGCTTAGGCATGAGATATGTAAATATATAAGAATTGTGTGCTAAGTATATAAATTTCCCACATTTTATTCTATCCGTTGAAGCATACTTCAAGTTCACCAACCCAAGGAGGGCAAATCCACCATCCACCAAAGCTACCTAGAGCCGCCGCAAAATATCAAATCATCTTTGGCTTCAACTATCTTAAGTTTGATGATGAATTACCATTATAAATTGGAAGGCCAAAGTAGTGAGGAATCACACAAAGCCAAAATAATAGAAAGATAGTATTTCATCAAAGAATAATATAAGTTGAATGCTCCTACATCCCCTTATACCTTATAATCAGCTATTCCCATTGATTAAGAGTACATGTTTCAAATTTTGCTGTCTAAGCTTCAATTACAGTAGGATAATTTAAACAAAGCTCAAAATTTCAGAAGCAATTTAGCTAACATGAAAAGAATGTTTCAAAAAAGTGCTCTTGCGGATCAATTAATAATTCCATTTGGAGGAAGAACAGAACAGTTATTATCCATTCATCTCAGCTCTTATATGTATCACTGAAGCAAAAAAATATAAATAACAGAAATGAACTGAGGGAATGAGAACCGATACCAAAAATACGATCCATTTGTGATCGAGATCAAACGAATCTCCTTTTGGATTTCGGTTTCTTAACAAAGCTCAGCCTCAGCTTCTTCAGCCGTTTCCTCTTCCTTGCCATCTTCTCCGGCAATGTCTCCCTTTTCTTCTCCTTCTTCTCCTTCTTTACTTTTGCATACCTCGGATCTACCTTGTACACCTTGGAAACAACTGGCAAACCCTTGGCTACAGCTTCCTTAAACAATCCATTCGCCCAGTTAACCTCATTATGAGTTGCTAACTTCCCTATCAGTAATTCATACGTCTTGATCCCTGGAACATGCCCATAGCTCTTCATCTTTCTAAAAACCTTCATTGCATGCTCCACCCTCTCGATCCCACACAGAATCTTGATGAATCCATAATAAGCCTTCCTATCAAGTGAATCCCCAAAACCAGCAGACCTCATAAAACCAATCATTTCTTCAGCTTCTGACAACCTAGCAGCCTGGTACAAGCTCCGGATCAGAACTAGGTAGGTCTCAGCTCCAGGAGAGCATCCCCATTGACTCATCTCTCGGAATATCTTCATTGCATCTCCAGTCTTCCTTATCTTGCACAAATTATAAATAAGCACGTGAAAAGTCTCCTGATCTCGAGGAATCCCTGTTGATTCCATCTCAAGAAGCAGCTTCTGCGCCTCCGGTAACAACCGGAGCGGATCTTTCTTCCGGCAAAGCCGGCAAACGCAATCAATGATGGAATTATATGCTGGCGTGCCAAGATCAAAACCTCCGCGAATAATCTCTCCCATCAGCCTTTTAGCATCTTCGAGCTTCAGTTCATCACTGTATCCCCGTATAAGAGTGTAGCAGATCTGCTCACTGGGGAAGATTACGTCTGCCAGCCGCTTGACTGTGCGCTCAGCGTGTCCGGTGAATCCATGGCTACAGAGAGCGGAAACGAGAAATGTAAGCGCCGTGAGATCGGGCTTTAGTCCATAATCTCGCTCAATGCAGTCGAATAGATGGACAGCCTGCGAAGCGCGACCGGCACGGATTAAGCGATCGAGAGCTGCGGAAAAGGATTCGCGTCCAGCAGCGAGGCGGTATTCCAGAAGTACGTCATGGATGGCCTTGAAATCATGGCGGCGGCCGAGGTAGTTGATGATATGGGAAAGGGATGTGTCGTTGGCGGTGAAGCCTCGGTGACGGACTAGCCAGCGGAAGAAGTCGATGACGGCGCGACCGGCGGAGGGAGAGATGTTGAGAATCTCGTGGAGGAAAGAGGTGTTGAAGCGGACGTCGGAGAAGTGGAGAGAGAAGTGGCTAGAGAGGTCTAGAGAGGAGGAGTGGTCGGCAGATGAAGCGAAGTTGGTGAGTTCGCCGGAGATAGTGGGGGCGAGATCGTCAGAGGAGGAGGATAGAGATCGGACAATTGGAGTGATATAAGTAGAGGATGAAGAGGAGAAAGGAAGTAGGCGGCGGAGGAGGAGGCCGACCATCGGTAACGGCCTCCACATTTCTTAGTGTTTGTGGGAAGCGGGTAATGATGCGGCAAAACCCTAATGAAGCAACATACCAAATAGGGCTGTGATTGGGCCGTTTAGTGTTAACATCTGGGCTATAGTTTAGCTATGGGCTGAAATATTTAATTTGCAAAATATATTGTTTTGAGGCATTTGGATTCACACCACCCAAATCATATATTTACATTTCTAACGCCTAAACTTCAAAATTTGCATACACGTCACCTTATCTATGTATGAAAAGGAGTATTTCACATTTTTAAAAGGTTAAAATTATGATATATTTGATGTGATATAAAAATTTTGAGCGTTAAAAAGTAAAAATTTAAGTTTGTGTTAGATATGTAAGGACATAAGAATTGAGAGTCATAGTCGAGCACTGTTTGCCACCATCGACAATCGACGACCGCAATTGACCAATGTCGATCGTCGTCAGCCACCACTTACTGACCGTTGCCAATCACTATCGATCGTCGCCTATTCATTGTAAAAAGTTCATACACATGTCAACGTTGTAACTTGAGAGATCTTCTAACCCTTTCCAGCCTGTGGGAGAAATGATTGCAATTGTAATTATCATTATAGTGACTCTTCAGTTGTGTCAGACCCCATGATTTTTCTCTTTATTAGTTTTTTACGTAAAAACTTCTGATGTCATTACTAGTTATTTTTCTCTTTTCTGAGTGTGTGTTAAATTTTCATACCATGCTAAGATGATAATCTACTTCTCTACTTTCGCGAATGTTTTAGCACGCATCATTAACCATGATATAATTGTTATTGATGACTAATCTAAAGCATGTCGTGGAAGATCTATGGAAGAGTTGGCATAGGTTCTCCTTCTCAATTAAGATGCCCAATTTGAATCATATTATAATTATTTCTTATCTAGTTGACGTGAAAATTGAACTTTCAATATATATATATATATATATAAGTCATTGAACCCTAAACACAATGACTAATATATTAAATTATATATATATAATATGCTAAAAATCTACGATTAGAATACGACTAGATTGAAATTTAACTTTGTAATTGTTAAGTGATCACAAATAATTAAAAGAAAAGAAATTTAAATGTTTATTTGTAAGCTCAATGAGCATTGTTTGATAGAACTCGTTTGTTTTTCCTAACAAGGTGCTCGTTCAAAGCTCGAGAAAGGCTCGATTAAAACTTGATTAAGCTTGATATTTATTTTGTTAAATAAGTTGCTCGGTAATAAGACTTATAAGACCTTATATAAACCGATCTTGAGCCTAATTTGAATAAAATAGCTATAAATAAGCTCTTATGCGAACAAATTTTTCAAAGTTCAAACCGAGCTCTATAAAGCTCTTAATAAATGAGCTCGAGCTCGAATTGGCACCTGCTCGATTTACTTTCTTGTCGATTTAGTAAGACATTCAAAATTCCATATGTGTGTCCAACTTAATTTGAATGATGAATCGTCCATCAAATGAACTTTGAACTTGGATTCTTTATTTATTCACAATTAGGGTAGTCAGTGAACTTAAACACTCGATGAAAAACTCAAATTTAGTTTGATTAATCATTGATCATCTTTGCTTAAATTAATAAATAAATAACTTTGAATAATTTTTTAAAACATAAAGGTTAAATGAACCATATTTAAACATTATTGTGTCCTGAAAGAGTCACAGAATAATAATTTAATGTCTTAGCGTTGTACTAATATACAACACACAGAGAAATTTTTTTTCAAAAACAAACACATAGGTTTCTTACATGAAAAAATACTAGAAAAGAAAAAAAATCATAGGGCCTTGCCTAATCAAAATAATCAACTATACAATTATAAGTATATATGTCAACTCTTCTCCTAAATTAGAGAAGATAGAGTCATAATATTGATAATCACAGATGTACAATAGTCATACAGTTTTAATAGACATAATTGGGCTACATAAATGTAGTTTTTAGTGATTGTAGTAATAGTGCGACGCAAATGTCGTAATTGATTGCTACAAATACATTATTTTGTCATAAAGACTATAATCAGTAGTTGTAGTTGCTCACATAGGTCATAGTAACTCACATTAACCTTGATTGGTTGCAATAACATCAGTTAGTCACAAAGACCATAATAGAAAGTTAGAGTAGTAGTTAACTACATAGATCATGGTTGGTCACATCAGCCATGATTAGTAGCTGCGGTAGCAATTAACCACATATATCACAGTTGAAAGTTGTAGCAGCAGTTAGCTGTATCTTGTCAAGACATCAATTTGACTATAAGCTTGTTGAAACCCTAAATCCTAAACCCTAAACCACTCATCTTAGCTCGATGACAATCATATGCATGATTCTTAACTTAGGGATTGTTTGAGATCACTTTTATTTTTTATTTTCTATTTTATTTTATTTATGTTTTATTTTAAATAAAATATATTTGACATAACCAATTATGATATGCTTATTTTTAAAATATTCAAAGCAACAAAAAAAAAAAAAAAAAATCCCAAGCAACTCGTTCCCAATAAATTCGCAGAAATATTTAGTGAAGTGCAAAACAGAGAAACGTCCATTAGTTCTTTTTAATGAGCACTGACTCCGGCAAAATGATGCCCCACCACATTTAGGTCATGTTTTTTAGGGTCATTAACATAAGTACCCCACAATTCTTATGTATTACATATGTAACCCTTAAAATTTCATATTTGCAGACTGTCCACTCAAATATGTGCAGCTAACTTTTTATAATTGAAATACAACTTTTCATGAATATATTTTTAATACCAAAGTATTTATATATGTAACCATCGAAATTAAGGTGTTAGATATGCAAATAAATAAGTAGTGTGTGATATGGGTGTAAATTTTCTTCTTTTTAGTCTAGTTAGAGGAGCATAAAGACAAATTGGCTTACAAAGCAAAACGCATTGAGTGGGGAGCTTTTCAAGGGGTAAGGGAGTGAATGGTGCATTAACATAACATAAAACAATAAGGGAATAAAATATTTGGCCATGGATTGCTTTCTCTTTTACTTTAATTATATGCAAGAGAGATTAGAACCATTTCAACCTATGAATACAAGACATTGTTTCATGGTTGATGTCATTTTAATTATGCATTTGAGCTCTCTCTCTCTCTCTCTCTCTCTCTCTCTCTCTCTCT
>NW_018165313.1:1498314-1502874 GCF_001263595.1 Phalaenopsis equestris | reverse complement strand
TATATATATATATATATATATATATTCACATCAAGCTATCTTTAGGGAGTGATCCAAAGGAAGATTCTTTTTTAATCAAGAAGTTCACGCATAAGAAAGGACTAATCCCTCAGTATTTCTATCTAATTTTTTTTTTAACTATTTGAAGTAGAATTAAACTCAAAGACTAACATGAGAGCACTTATGACCAACCATCTCTTCTTATACTTGAAGCCTTAGTTGTAGTAATTAAGTCTACAATACATATAGATGAGAATCAACCACAACATTCGAGTACATGTTTTATTAGCAGTTACTTCCATACATTTATTAAGGTATATTTTCAAGTTATTTTGGTGTTTAAATTATTTTAAAAATGACTAGTTAAGAAATAATAAATAAATAGTTTGAAAAATATATAAGAAGAAATTTAGCTTATAAGCTTTAAATAATTTTTATTAGTCAGTTATATGCCTGAGTTACCAATCATCTTCATCATAATATAGATCATAATGAATTTTAGTTAACTTGATTTTTTTTTTATATTCTTATAAGAATTTTAAATATGAAAGTAGAATATTAATAGTACAATTATAATTCCTTAAGAAATTTGTATATACAAAGATAAATTATTTTTTTGGTGATATTTGACATTTGTTTTAAAATAGATTCCACGAGTATTCTAGATATAATATCCTATTTTATGACTATTTTTCTATGATTTTTGAAGTTTCATATTTCAAGATATGAAATAATCTATAAGAATATTACAATTAAGATCAAATAAGTTTTAAATTTATATAAATATCCATGATAAACTTTTTTATATGCATTGTAGTAAAATTCTATTTTGAGAATCCTCATATCATCCCTTTAATTTACCTAAATTGTAAGAACAAAAGAAGAAAAAGATGGGAAAAAAGAGAGGGAGAGAGATGATGAGAGTTTTAGGGAGGTCTTAACTCAATTTTTATTAGACGGGATAGTTTTGAAAGTTAATAGACTCAAAGTAGGCTATCATTACCCTACCTTTATTTTCAGTGATTTTATTTTTTGTGATATTTCCAAATTTTTATTTGTCCAAAACTTGTCAACATTACAACATTTCAATGTTTATCTAAAACTTGCTTGTAAAATAAGTTTTAGCATAAGTAAATTGAAATTTCACTATTTTTTTAAGTATGTTCTCTGAGTGCTATAAGTTTATTTTAAAAATTGATAAAGAAGCTATATTTTGGCATTGGCATATAGAAGATCACTTGTAAGTTTATTTTGAAATTCCTGTTATGTTTTATGCATTTTTATTAAGCCCATTGTTACATGTTGTGTAGACTACACTATTTTGATTAGCATATAAGTTTTGCATTTACTATGATTGCTATGATTATAAAAATAATGAGTGTGATATTGCTTGTTAAATATGCTTTGAGCATTGTGAAATGTGTGTATACAAAAAAATATGATTGTTATGATTCAAATTGGGTGAGATATGATATCCTATACATAAGAGTAGATTGATGGACTTTCTCTTAAATGGGTTAGTGATATAAATCTGATATATGTTATAAATTATAAGGGGTGAATATGATATGATATGATTATTAACAAGTTGGGGGACAACTTATACCACTATATTGTTCTTCTTGATATGCTATGACATGATATTATACTTGTCAAACTATGATTGTTATAAGAAAAAAATCACTTGTGATTAATCAGAGCACCTGACTTGCATAATATATGTGTAATGATAAATAAACTTGATGCTATGAGCCATGCATACTACATATATTATATATGATTTAATCATCACGATTTATATTTTCACAATATGCATATTCATGTTTGACGACATACAAACTTACTAATTTAGTATACATGAAATGTTTATGATGAAATCATGCATATTATTCAATATTCATATATTAATTTCAATTATAAGTTTCATATAACCCACTGAGTTGTTCGCTCTTTTTTGTTGCATTTACATATTTTTAGAAAATGACAGGGCTCCAGTGGAGTGAGGGGATAGTACTCAATGATAAATATTCATTTTGTAATATTTAATATGTATTTGTGATCATGATGACAAATTTATGTTTAGTTGGGATTGTTAGAAATTATAATTATTAGTAGTAAATATTTTGGTTGTAATAATTTTGACGTATGAAGATGAAAACGTGGTACTGATTTTCATTTATTATTGATGACTTAGCGACTTTAAGTCATGAAAGTGAAAAGATAAAAGGATTTTGTGTCAAATAGATATTGGGCTAAATATGTATTTAACTTGATATAATCTATTATTATACATAAGTTATACCACGCATTACTAATTTACTCAACTTGTGGAAGCAACATGATAATCACTTGCTCTTATAATTTGTGCTACCCATCGAACTTAGATCAAATAAAACCAATCTATAAGCATGCTTAGCTTGAATTGAAATCATTATGTCAATTTTGACCTAGAGTCTATTCAGCTCAAGATTTTAGTCACAAAACTATAACCAAAAAGCACTTTATAGCCATGATCATTCAACTCCTAAATAATCCTAGAGAAGACAAGGGAAAGTAGAAAAGTAGAAAACAATGTAATTGAAACAACATTCAAGCATATTATTGAAATAATTTTACAATTACACAATTTAGCACATCCTCAACACTATTATAAAGCACACCACTTACAAAAACCAGATTATGCATCTAACTTCAACTAATAAGCACTTGACAGTGATACCTAAGCTAAAACATAAATGAAGCAAACAACAACAAGATGAGCTAATCCCACATCCAACTGTTACTTACAAAAAAAAAACATGGGAGAATGAGCTCTTGGTTTCATACCATTAAGTCTCTTGGAAAAGCACAACAAACCAAAGAATTCTTCATCTCAAGCGACATTTTTAGGCATTCTGATAAGTCCACTCCATTACTGGAAGGCACCCATTTGAAGGACTGAAGCAACTGAGCTAGCCAGAGATGAACTGTAGCCAAGGCCATGGCTTTGCCAGGACAAACTCTTCTTCCTGAACCAAATGGTGCCAATCTCAGATCAGATCCCATAATGTTCACATCTTCTGTCAAAAACCTCTCCGGTTTAAATTCATCAGGATCAGGCCAGATAGCTTCGTCATGAGTGATAGCCCACATGTTCACCATTGCTGTGGTGCCCGCAGGAATGAAATGGTTATCCACATGAACATCATGAACGGCAAGGCGAGCCCAAGAGAGAAGAGGACCGGGAGGATGCATGCGAAGGCATTCCTTAACTATGGATTGGAGATAATGGAGGTTGGGAATGTCAGCATCAGAAACAAGCCTTGATACACAGACATCTATCTCAGCTTGTGCTTTCTCTTGGATTTTTGGGTGTAGAATCATTCTTGCTATGATCCATTCAAGAAGAATAGCTATTGTATCAGTCCCTCTAAAGATCATCTCCTGAAATTAATGGGAAATGAAACAACAACGTGATTGTGGTTAGTACTGAAGATAACAAAGCTTCGGGATGATACAACTTGCCAAAGTTAATAAGAGATTATAACAAGGTATACATTCTTCTTACAGAAGAAATGAGGGACTATGAACACCTAGAACATTAGAAGTTATGAAGCTACAAGCCAATACTTCTAAGAGAGACAAATGAGCAAACGCATAGTAGGCAAATAAAATAGAAGGGGAAGAAATAGAAATCATACCCACAGAACAGCAACCATGTCAGAATCAGATAACATCTCCTCATTTTCCAAATCAAGCAAGATGTCAACAAAGTCCTTGATATGCGCACTTCCTACACCAACCCTTCTCCTAATCCTATGCTCCTCTACAATACTTCCAACAAAAGCATTCACCTCTTCAACCAAAACAGCGCACCTCCTCCTAACTCCCTGCAAATCCAACCACCTCAAAAATGGCAAATGATCACTCCAATTCACAATCCCAAGCAACTCATACCCTTCCCTAACCATCCTCTCCAATTCCATCCCCTCACCTTTCCCAAAATCAAAACTTGTTCCAAAAACACTCATCATTATGTTGTTCAAAGACCCAATATGAAGAATCCTCTTAACCTCCACCTCACCATGCTTTCCCATCAAAACTCTCACATCCTCTACCATGTGTTCCCCAATCTCCCGCCGGCCAGTGCCAAAAGCCGCAATTCGGCGCGGACTGAAAAGATGTGAAGAGGAGATTCTTCTCAGATTCCTCCAGTGTTCGCCAAATGGGGCGAAACCAATAGCACGATGAAAAAGGAGTTCGCGGGCGGATTCTTTAATCGGGCGATCTGAGAAGGCGGAAGAATTGAGGATCTCCTTAGAAGTTTCAGGGTGGCTGGAGACGATGAAGCGGGTGAGGCCGACTGAGAAGGACATAAGACGACGAGCGGCTTGTCTGTGGGATAGGGATGAGAGGGTGCGGTGAAGGGTGGTTCCATGAAGAGCAATGTCTCCAGCTCCGGGGATGTGCGAGCGGTGCCAGGAGAAGGACCAAGCGATGCCGCCGGGAGAGAAGATAGCAGCCATGGCGAAGAGGAAGAGAGCAAAGGGAAAAACAGAACAGGTACCTGAGGGAAAGAGG
>NW_018165313.1:1475680-1498304 GCF_001263595.1 Phalaenopsis equestris | reverse complement strand
GAAAGAGGAATAGAGAAGGAAGAAGTCCCAATAGAGAAGACATTGGTGAGATTTACATGAAAGATGAGATTTTGAGCTGTTTTTAGCGGGATAGATGGGGTGTTGGTTGGTTTTCGGCGAGAAGATGATGGCGGGAGGTAGAGGACGAGTGAGGAGGAGGGGTGTGGGCGGGAGTTTAAATAGGAAGTGATGAACATGCGCTTGCATATTAATTAACCTTAGAAGTTAACCATAGTTAAGTTGATATGACTGATTTGCCCCTCACTTGAGTTTGCTTTGAGGGGATCCTTAACCCTGGAGTAGGGTCCAGCTGTCCCTCGTGCTTCGTCTCCACTTTTAAGCACTAATTAGATTTAATTAAAACAAAATTAGACCATTAAGGTATTTATCTTAGGGGCATTTACCTGCATACCATCCAAGCCTTATGTAATTACAGATATAGCACCTACATTTTGCTGATTTCCATGCATAGGTAAGGACCGTAAGGTGCTATTTATGTAAAAGAGAAGTTAAAGAGTTACATATGTAAATACATAGACAAAAACGTTTTGCAGAGAAAAATAGGAAAGACTACAACAGAGAACAACTAGAATGCGTAGCCATCCATTCATGATATGAATTCCCTGTTTATAGAAATAAGTCTCAGTCATACAAAGTTACAGATCTTTTCCCTTATAATTAGTCTTCAAAGGAATATTATAGTAATTATAAAGATATTTAAAAATAATAAAACTGAAAGATTAATATTGGCCGGTAAGAAATTCATTGGCAGCTCGCACCACCTTGACTCCATCAGTACTTGATCCGAAGATAAGTAATCTACTGATTGGCTTTAGGGCCAATTATCATCCTGTAAGAAATCCTCTGACATATTCTCCCGGTCGCTCGATCCAAACATCTCCCTTGCTAGCATACAATCGATCGATCGCCCACCGTGTAGATCTAATCGGTCGCACCATCCTCTTGAGCCGTCCGTCTGCCATGAGATTCATGGTGATATATTTTTCATATCAACCGTACAAATAATAATAAAAAACAAAGTTGGTGGAAACAACACATGCATTCTGCTATGTCTGTGCGCTCTCTTATCCACATTTGTCCCTAAATTACAAATTAAACCTTGATCTCAGCTATTTGCAAAAAAAAAAAAAAAAACAATTAAACTTCTTCAGCTAATTACAATCAATCAACAGCATTTAGTGATATTATTTAGAAGGTATTGTCAATTCCAACAGAGATTTGACAAATAATTCAGATTGATTTAGATTTTGTAGTCAAATAGGTCCAATTTGCATGAATTTGATTGAACGACACATTCATTATGAAAATATCTTTTCTATTTATTAAAATGGATATAATAAATTCATAATTAATATATATTTGTCATTATCATATTTGGAAGTAATAATATTTGTACTATAAATTAATATATAAATTAAAAATAATGGATTATATTAATTAAGAAAAAAAATATATAATTCTTTAATTTCATTTCCAACCATTGCTTAATGCGCCAGACATAATAAACCACTAATCTTCAGCCTCAAATAAATCATGATCTTTTATTTTTGGGGGGATTTGCATATATACCATCAAATTCCTATGTATTTACATTTCTAACATCCAATTCCTACGTATTTGCATGCATGAATAAGATTGTATGCACGTAAAAGTTAAAACTTAGAACTAGATATGCAAATACATAAGAATTGAGTCTTTTTTCTTAAATTTCTTTACTGCAAACTTAATTTAAATCATGATAACGATAAGATCTGATTTTTTTTTCTTAATGCTTTGCAAATTAAATTTATTTGCGAAGTGCATTGTTTGCTAGACTCCACCAATTAAAGCTTATGAAGCCATCTCTAATGCCTAATATTTTTTTTTGTATTTAAATTTGCACTATATAACTCATATCAGTAAATAATGTGATTAGAAATATGGCTGTAAACGAGCCGAGCTTGAGCGAGCTCAGTCTTGGCTCGTTCAAAATAGCTCGTGTTCGAAATTGGCTCGTGAACAGTGTGTTCGTGTTCAGCTCGATTTAAATATTCATGTTCATGTTCGGCTCGAAATTAGCTCGTTAAACTAAAATAATGCCTAATATTTTTTTTTGTAATTAAATTTGCACTATATAACTCATATTTGTAAATAATGTGATTAGAAATTACATTATTAGTCATTCTTAACAGAAATGGACACAAGCTATGCTGTCTAAATTACATTATATTAATGAAAAAGATTAGGAGATAATGGGATTTACTAATTTTCATATAATTATAATTAAAAAAATATTATTCTTATCATTTTTTTTTCTTTTATTATTGTCATGAACATATCATGATATAGAAAGGAAAAAGTCCTTCATAAAATTAGTTTGCAAATGCACCCTGCATGCCCAAAGTGTCATATAGTATGAGTGGACAATATAATGTGATACCAAAGAAGTCTGTGACTATTTACGTGAGATCATTTTGGTGTAAGAGTTTATAGAAATGTCAAAATAGTCTTCAATTATTTTAAATTGGCTATAATAATCCAACAATGTGTTATTTCTGCCATACTTTAAAGAGTTTGACGACTATTTTGAGACTTCTATAAAACAAACTCCGATATTAAAACGACCCACGTAAATAATCAGGAACCATATTGATGACTATTTTGAAACTTTATATATGTTAAAGTTGCGCATAATATCTCGAAAAAGTGAATTGTGGAAATCCATATCTTTGTAATGCATTTTCTTTGGTGGATTGAGCAGTTTAGAAGTGGAAAGATTAAGACAAAGAAATATTATTAAGAATTTGGATTAAGAAGTGCTTGCTTTTCTAAGAGTCTATAGAGACATGTTTTTTACCTAATGATTCTTAATTAAACCCCCACTCTTCCTCTATTTTATATTCCATAACAATGAACTAATCTCACAGAAGAATGAGGACATTTAGGTGACAATTATATACCAATCAATACTTGTGTATTTACATATTTAATTAACACCTAAATTTTAATTTTTAGATTTATGCCACCAACTGTACATGAAAATGTATATTTTATTTTTTTAAATTTAAAATAGTTGTGTATTTCTATGTGACATGAAAGATTTGGGTGGTATTATAAAATAGTAAACTTTAGATATTAGATATATAAATACATAAGAGTGGTGTTATGTATCTAAATGCCTCATATTCTATTATGTCAAACAGAAGGTGTGTATTCAATTAGGATACTGCGGGCACCGGTCATTTGTGTGTTGTATTTTGGTGATGTCCTGGTCATTTGGGATAGCGGCGTGGCACGCCGTTGCTATTTTTGTTGTTTGAATATATTATTTTCGTGATATTTTGTTAAACTTGGCGTGTTTTGCATTTTATATCCCGCATCGGGTTAAGGGTCTATTTTGGGCAGCTACAATAGTTTGAAAAGCTATTGTGTAACAGTAGTGCGAGGAAGCTGGTGCGGGAAAGTTATGTCTCTTTATTTAGTTCAATTGTGCAACAATTGTTCTACAACTGTTTATGAGCATAAGACATCTTTGTCCCTGTATTTTTGTGATATTTGTAAGACAATCATTTCATACGTAATAACTCATACATAAAAGTATAAATTACATTCAAAATACTAAAAAATAGACCATTTCAAATATTACATCCAGTGAGTGACTTCTCACTTAACAGTGAGTAACATAACAATCAAAATAATATATATATATATATATATAATATATATAAATTTATATTATCAAAATATTAATTTTGAAATTAAGATGATCAATTCTATGAGAGTAACTTTTTCTTCAAAGATACTTTCAATGTCTAGCCACCATCTGTGACAGAAGAACAACATATGTATAACTTCTCCCAAAAAATAAACCAACACTAACATAGAACACTAAATTCATAAAGTAACATTATTTCATCTTCCCACACTCCTAACAGAGAATACCAACTCCCGAAAAACAACTACAAAACCACAACATGCATAACTTCTCATATAGAACAAACCAACACCAACAGAGAACACCAAATCCATACTAAATACAGAGAAACACAAAGAAGAACAGAAATCATAGAAAACCACATATGGATGTCCACTTAGAGCTTCAAAACAATGACAAATGCATGAAAAATTAAAGGGCATAAAACGCCAAACCAACACAGACGGAAATGCAAAAGCCAAACCAAGAAAAATCTCATAACTGAAAGCCAAATATGCATATCATATCACAAAATTGAAGAAACTATTCCAAGATTAAACAGAGTAGAGAAGAGAGTTCGAAGATCGAATATACCTCAAGATTGATTTGAAGAGTGATGATCGAAGGTACCAACGTGGAAACATATGCATATCGAGAGAGAAGAGCTCGAGTTAGGGCAATGAGCTTCTCTTGATAGGGCACAACGCACCGAGGGCATCAGAGGAGCTAAGGGGTAATGTCAGTAATGTCCTTTCAAAAAAACACGGATCGCGGGTGTTACTGGTCGTTTGGGACTGTGGTGCGACAACTATATTTAGGCATAATTTTTTAAAATAAATTAGTTTATTTTTAAAACTATTCAAAATATCTAAAAATAATTTGAATTTTTTTAAAAATAATTAAATATATTATAACATATTAAATATGTGTTATTTCAAGTAAAAATATTTATAAAATTAAAAAAAAAATGATGCTAAAGAAGAGTCCCCGGATAAATCAATAAATAAATAAAAGATGAAAATGAGATTGACAAAAGCTCTAGAAAGTCAAAGAATAAATTGTTATTTTTTTTTTTTTAAGAAAATTCAAATTACGGTAATATTATTTTGATTACTTTAATTTCTTTTCTTTTCTATTATAATATGATACAATTTATCATTATATGAATGTAATCGTATGCATTTCATATTCATACATCACAACGTCATACTAGTGCCATATTATGTCCCGTGTTCGTATGCATGTATTGAAGGTTAGATTGATAACAACATATAAAGATTGCCTCAAATAGGGCTGTAAACGAGCCGAGCTTGAGCAAGTTCAGACTTGGCTCGTGTTCGGCTCGTTTGAAATAGCTCGTGTTCGAAATCGACTCGTGGTCGAAATTGGCTCGTGAGCAGTGTGTTCGTGTTCGGCTCGATTTAAATATTCGTGTTCGTGTTCGGCTCGTAAAATTGAAAAAAAATAGATGCAAAGTGTGGGATTCGAACATGAACCAAATATATACAAAAGATGACACTAACCACATTGCCACACGAGACGTTATGATTTAAACTTAGATATGAATATATATATATAATATATTATTATATAAATAATATATGTAATATATTATTATATTAATAATTATATATATTTTTAATTTCGAGCTAAAACGAGCCGAACACGAGCGAACAAAGAGCTGTTCGTGTTCGACTCGTTTATAATTCGAGCTTTAATAATTTGTTCGTGTTTGGCTCGTTTACTTAACGAACGAGCTGAACACAAGCTACTTAACAAGCCTAACACGAGCTGTTTGCGAACAACGAGCTTTTTTGACAGCCCTAGCCTCAAACACACAAAGGCGGAATTCAATATTTATCATAATAATCTTCATATGCATGAATTTTAAAAAAAAATCATTGTTCCTTGTTGAATAATGTTTTGTCAGTGAATACCCAATGAATAGAGCGTGAGGAAGTTGAGAGAGAGAGACAGAGGAGATAGACAGAGCTCTATTATCACAGTAATAAGAAGGATTCCACCGGATGAGGATCTGAACTCACTTTCGTTTAATTTCTCCCCTTTTATATGGGTATCTTGTCCACCTAAAATAAACATACACTATACTTATGCCATGTCTTTCAAAGACATTTAGCTATATGTCTGACTACATCATCATTTAAGTAAAAATATTTCCTCCCCAAAAGCAAGTAGTCGTCCGGTGAATGGATTGCAAATCATCAGCTTCTATATTCTCCTTTTTTTGGAACCTTTCCTTTGACATTACACTCCAGATCTTACTTGGCCATTCATACTCTCCCACTTATGCTTGCTTGCTTGCTTGAACCGGACCGACATATCTTTGAGTTGGTGAGGTTACTCTTGCTCTAAGTTGGATCCTTTAACATGCCTAGAATTGAAATGTGGCCCGTTTAGATAGAATCTTGTTCCTATTGATCCTTATTAGTTGCGTTTTGTTGTACAACTTATAGATAAATTTGTCAAGCAAATTTTACTGAATGTTAAAGCCTAATTTTGAATTATTTATATTTATAAAAATTATATTCTCTTAATATATTTTTACAAAATCTTATTTTGATAATTTTATATAAATAGCACACAACTCTTATGTATTTATATATCTCACATCTAAATTTTCATATTTATATACATAATAATATTTCAGCACTTTAAATATATGAATAAGAATGCATTTTTCACAATTAGAAAATGATAGATGCGTGATAGAAAATTCGTGGCGGTAGAGTAATGAATTATCGTCTTAGCGTTGCTCGAGGATTCAACACACACTCGGATGAAAATGAATCAAGCTGTGATGACAACAGAAGTTTTTACGTGGAAAACCCGTAAACGGGAAAAACCACGGGGTCTGGCACAGCTGTAAAAATTCACTATAAGTTGATGATTACAGATGCCCCTTGTCCCACAGGCGGGAAAGGGTTACTAGCTTTCCAAGTTACAACGTCGACTGACGAAGTCTAGTCAGCGGTGGTTGATGGTGATCGACGGTAGTCGGCGACAATCGATGACGGTCGGCGGTGGTCGACGGAGGTCAGCCGTGGCTGATGACAGTCGATGACGGTCGGCGGTGGTCAGCAGAGGTCAGCGGGGATCAACGGCGATTAACGGTGGCCGACAGTGGTTGCAGAGGTCGGCGGTGGCGGTCGACGGTCAATGGCGGTCGACGACGATCGACGATGGCATGGATGATCTTGGAATTGAGCTCCTTCTCAAAGCCTCAAGTACTTTCTTAAGCCTCCTCCTTTCATGTGAGGGGTGATGCTCTATTTATAATGTTTTGAGTGCAATTAATGCAGGAATATGAACCATTTTGATCGGACGGTCCGGAAAGCTTCCATTGATCAGATGACTTTTGATGGACATTGGAGTGCCTTAACGATCTTGGAATTGACCAATCTTGGGCTCGTTGGATTTGTCTTGTCGAGATGCTCGATTCAACTGAGATGCTCGATTCAGAGATGCTCGATTCAACTATGAACTCGCTAGATTCAACATCCGTTTGACCTTTCAAATGCCTCTAAAAATCCTTCAAGAGTGATTTAATGATTTAATATAGGCTTGATTTGACTCGGATTGGACTGACATTTATATCATTAGGTTCGTCTCATCGAGCCGATCAGTTTGACTATAAGTTTGCTGAAATCGGAGCTCTGGATGACTCTTAATCAAAGTTTGAATATTTTTGCCGAGATTCGTGCTGGATGATGAAAAATTGTTGGTGACGTATAAGTGTTATATTTATATGCACAAATCATGAACTTCTCGATTCTCGATTTTGCTGTTTGGGCCTCATTCTACACTTCTAGCTCTACCTCATCTTATCACAATTTTTTCCCTACGACAACCGCATGCAGAGCTGCATATGGTCACCCAATTAAAATCATCCCCACACAAAAAGTATATGACAGTGGGCCCAATTTTTAAAAATTATAAATTTATTAAATTAAATATTAATAATATGACTTAAGCGGCCGCCGTAAGGAAAAAGAGCTCCATCTTATCCGTCATTATGAACATTTTCTCTTATATGCTCAACTTATGTCACTAAGGTCACCTTAGCTCTCTGTATTTCCACTATATATCTTCTCTCAATATTTTGTCGCCATTGAAATACAATTAAATTTATTGACTACATATCAATGTAAATAATAATAGAGAATTTTGCTAAGTATTTGTGGGCTCCAAAAAATTTGTGGACCGATCTCCCTCAAATATTTATGAGTGAGAGAGTTTTGCATGACTTATAGCGTCAAATTTTCACAAGACAAATGAGATAGTATATAAGACACAACTCTGGGATTTTCCGCTCATTTTGTAAGAACTTTAACATTTGAATTTGAGGTTTCCATAGGCATAAGTCTCTATGGTCAATTACACATCCTGAATCCTGACAAAAGGAAAACACTTTCGATTAAATTTATTCATTAGACACCGAGTATTTAAACTTGTCATATAGTGGCAACAAACATGAATTTTAGATTATGAAATTCATCATTGTGTATAGTGAGTTGATAGTGAGGGAAATGATGAAGAACTCGATTTTAGATCCTATTATTATATCAACTTGGGTTATTTGGATCTTGAATTATTTAGTCTGAAGAGATAGTCTACTCAACCTAACTGTTTTAAATGTAGCGATTAGTTGGTTTATTCAAAGTTTCAATCTCTTATAGATTTTAGGTGGATCATTGTGTAAAGAGATAAATTCAAGTTGTCCTTTGTAACAAATCAAATATTTTATAGTGTATGTTAAGAATATGTTTTTTTGAATTTCAAATATATATCACAGTTAGAGGAAGAGGTTACGTTGCATCGCAGGTCCTTCCAAAGACGATCGAGGACCGCACTCTTAGCCGGCTGGCTCTCGTGTTCCAAAAGATTTATACCTCTCAGGCGAATAAGAGTAGATCAACTCCTAATGAATCTATCTGACCAGACTAATGCCGACGAATTCAACATCCTCCACCCTGGACAAACCAAATGGGAGAAACAAACCGTTCAATTTCAGAGCAATTGACACCAGTTCTCAGCAAGCAACCACTTGGGTTAATGGTCCCCTAGTTTAACGACCGCTTAGTTTGATAGCTAGGGTCATATTTATGTATAAACTAAAATACCCCCGCCATATCTACTTTTATTTCGTACTGTATGTAGTTATACAACCCTTAATTCCTATAAATATGAGATCCATTTCATGATTAATAGTTACTCAAATTTAGTGTTCAATACTTTGCTATCCTTGCTCTCTCTCTCTCTCTCTCTCTCCCTCCCTTCGGCTTACTATATTTTAGGATTCAACACCTATGATTTACAACATAAAAATGTAGCGAGTGCTATTAAGAAACTATTAAGGAGTGCTGATTAGAGGACTCGAAATAGAGTAATCAGGTTGAGTGGCTGCTGCCTGCTGCCTTTCTAAGAGACCGGATTGAGCAAAGACATTAATATTTAAATGTAGGTGGTGCCCGACGAGGGAAGGTGGGACATGTTAATAATTTATTGTTTGTTTCATGTCTCTAATTGGGCTAAATGGGCTAAATGGGCTAATTGGGCTCCAATGGGATGCGATGGGATGGAAATTTGATGAACGCCTGAAAGAATTTGGGCAGCTGTAACGGTTTTTGGCGGGTTGGGCTTAAATTTAGGCAATTTTCTTTAATATTATTATTATTATTATATATTTAAAATATGAATAAAGGGAATTTTGTGTACTATCATTGACCTTGACTTACTTTGAGATAGTGTGTCATCGGTTCACGTGCAGAACTTAGACAATTTTTACTATCATTTCCCCACATTTTAACACTCATGGAAATGTTTGAATGTTGGATTCTATCACATCTCAAGAAGAAGTGATGGAAAAATTATATTTTATAACTTAAATTGGCTAAGTGAAATGGTTGCCAACCAAAAAATTATGGTCTTGCCTTTTGAAAAAGAAATAAAAATAAAATAACCTCTATAATGTTTTGAATAATAACTTGTTTTGCAACAAATTCATAGTTGCAGCCGTCCCAAATAGACCCTTAATGAGAAACACCACTATCATAATTGGACAATAAATTCATAACTTGTCTTTAATGTTGCAATAATAAGATGCCACCTCTACATGCCTAAAATTCATTATTTTTTAATTTTTTTTTTGCATCTTTATTTATCAAAAGGATGCTAGCTCGTAATTATCTCATTAATATTGTTATATCACAAAGAGAGACAAAATAACTCAAAATACAATAAATAAAAATTATCACAATAATACAAAAAAATTATATTATTTAAAGATTTTTCATGAAATTATCATCACACTTATATATCATATCCTGAAAATTTTTCTTACTCCATCATCATAGACATATATATTTTTTTCCTTCATTATTTCTTCCTCTTCTTGTACATCTTTTCTCTTTACCTTTGAAAACCCCATCAAGCAAAACAAGACCGAAGAAACTCAAACCGGCCCCATGCACATGTAAATACAAGCACCCTAATACTTAGAATCAACCACTCTCTCCTATTGGCCATATACTTAACAAGATTAATCTAAATTGAAATCATAAAGCCACTAAGCAAAAGTGATGGTACAACTTAAGAATTTGACAAGCTTTTAAGTTTATTTTATCAAACTGATTGCTTAGGCTATGAGCACTTTAAATGCAAAAAATCTTTTGGTTATCAAAATGATCTCATAAAAGCTTCATATATGCTCAAGTGTTTGATTTTGATTTATTTAGAGTTGGATCAAGACATTCTTAGGGTCTGTTTGGGGCAGCTGCAACTTATTGAATAATATGCTGATAAGCTGATTAAAAATAATCTGCCAATAAATTAGGTGTGGTCGCTATTACAAATTTTTAATTTTTTTGGAAAAGTCTGAACGCAGCTCGAAAGCTGCCACCACACCTAAATATGTGCGGTGTGAAAATGCTATTTTCAGCGTTTTGAAAACGCATAAGCTGTCAGAATGCAATTTACCCAAATAGACCGAGTGCGTTTTCAAAACGCCACCGTACCAAATAAGTTGTCCCAAACGGTCACTTGGTTTTTGTTTTGTCTCATTTTTGTGTGCTCATTTTGACAATTTAAGTTTATTTATATTAACATCTAGATGATCTCAAAAGTAATTCTAAATTTTTTTTTATTTTTGTAATTGAATAGTTTGATGTATGAAAAATTATACAGAGATTTGTATTTTTTGAGAAAATAAGGATGTAAATGTAAAAAACTAACATCAGAAGATGGCCTGCAGGTTTAGGAGGGCTCCAGTCCACCACTAGCTGGCAATTATTGTATTCTCATCCTAGACAATAGTCCCTTTTAATTTTGGAATATTTCAATATATACCGCTCAGTTCTTTTTTATTTACATATCTAACATTAAGATCTTAATTTTTTACACATATACCACCTTACCTTTGCATTAAAACGTTTTTCACATTCCAAAAGTTGTTTTTTTGATGTGATATGCAGGATCAGGATGTTAGATATGGCTCATATACTAGAATTTGAACTCTTGGAATTGAAGATGTGTGTCTCCTGGAATGAAGACGAGTATCTCTTGGAATTGAAGAGGTGTCTCTTAAAAATTTAGTGAGTTAGGGGGAATGAGGGAGTGTTCATAATTTTATTTGTGGGTTTTATCTATATATATTATGTGTAACCCTATGGGTATGTACTGAACTCCTCTGAAATAGTAAATTCGCCACTCTGCTCCCGAGGACGTATGCATCTTTGTGGAACCTCGTAAATCTTGGTGTTCTTTTGGTTTTGTGTCGATTCATGTTTTTCTTCGCTCTAAATTTCTCAACACAGGGTGGTATAAATGTAAAAAATCAGTCTAGGTGGTAAATATGTAAATACACTGGTATATATGTAAATGCCCCTTTAGTTTTCTGTCCAAATTTAATATTACATATATTCAACCGCAATAATAGAATAATAAATAATTAAAATATATAGAGCATAGCGGTTGAGTAGTATATTTGCTTAGTTGGTGACAGCACCGACGCAAAGTGTCGGCAGAAAAAAAAAATAAAAATAAATAAATATATATATATATATATATGAGAGAGGAGGATACAATATATATATATATATATATATATATATATAAATGAATTTAACCAACGTTGTTTTGACAGAAATCCTTCTTTATTTCTTTATTTTTTTAATTATTTTTTAATTCACAAATAATTCGAAAATAAAACTTCGTATGTATTTACGTATCTACCACCTAAAGGTTCTAAACATTCCTATTTACATGCAAATGAAATATATTTTCATGCACAGCCTTGTAACACATGTTAACATTTCGACACTTAAAATAAAAGAGAGGAAAAAACTTAATTTCTAAAATATAATAAACAAAAAATATTTAAGTTCTAACATAGGTCACAGCATTCAAACCAAATCATCATTACTACCAAACTTCAAAGTTGTATCTCAAAAAGATGTTTGTGTTGATCTCCTAGGCATCCAATGGTCTAGAGAAATGAAATTTCATAAAGGGAGGCCGTCTGTAAGGAGGTCGTAAGACCTACCAAGACAGGCCAAAAGGTGATCGGAGGATGATTGATCACTATGATGTTTGAAACTTCAAAATTTGACCGCCAATAGATGATGCTGATTCGATACGGAAATTTACATGACATGCCAGTCGATCAGATGAAAGAGTCAACCTCACAAGTATCCTTAGATGGAACCACCCTGCATAGAGGTCAAATATCCCACAAGCGATAGATTTTCCGAGCATGTCCTATCGAGCAAAGTCGACCGAGCAAAGTCGTTCGAGCAAAGTTGGTCGTGACAAAAGATGACTTGAGGATGATTAATGACCCACAAATCATTGGGAGCCTCATTTGGATATGGAGTGGAAATGTTATTTCTTGTGTTACACTAGATTCTCTAAAGCTAGGGAAGACATTTATTGTAAAGGGCAAAACTCGTTATAGATCAATTATAGAAAGCACCCCTCTCTCTCTCTTTCTATCTCTTCACTCTTCTCCTATGCTCTGTTTCTTGGGCATGATTCAAGAACAATTTCGAATTCAACAAAAGTTTTTAGCTTAAATTTTCGCTTAATTCACATCTCCTACCATACCAATTTTGATGCCTAAGGTCTTCATGGATAAATCCAACTTAACAGACTTATGTTTTCCCAACACAAATCTGGATGACAACATAAATTTATTTTTACCCTTCCAATAATAAAAAAGATCAAATTACTTCTGTTGAGACCTGATAAATTTGTAATGTTAGGGTGATGTATTGATATTTTAGCACTGTACGTTGAAATTTTAGCCCTGTACGAAGATTCAACAAAAAAAAAAAAAAAAAAAAAAAAAACATAGCTAAGAAGACTACAAGTATTATTGCATGGAAAACCAGAAAGAGAGAAAATTACGGAGCCTTACTCAGTTGAAATGATTCAATTATAATGCAATAACTTATAAGGCTTTGTTGGCCCACCAATAGCCGAGAGCAATATTACACAAGGGGGTTGCCAACTGACTTGACTTTGATTAGAAGAGTGACAGAACACATCGGAAAAGTGGCAACGAGTCCTTGTGATAAAAAATTGACGACGAGGGACGTGTGATAGAGGTCTAATGTCAGCTTTGTCCTATCATCTACCTCCATTCATTGACTTAGAGCTCAAATATCTGTTTGAGAAACCATCTTTCAGCACATGGTCCTTATTCATTAATTTTGCATGTGCAGAGCTCAATTCCTCTCTGTCATCGATATAAATCTGAAACAAAAATTAAACTACACTTACAATTGTCTCACCAATAACTTGCTCATAAACAATAAAAAAAAGAGTGATTCTTTACTCATGTTAACAGGCATGAGCAAAAGCCAAAAATGATTTTTTTAACCCAGCTATATAAGGGGATGTATGAAGCTGTCTCTCATCGCTCGCCCGCTTTCTACCCACAGCGAGTAGCCGCAGATCTGAAACCTTCAACTCTGTAAGCAATGGAGATGGCAAGTCTTAGAGCAATACTAAAGATTACATCTTGGACTGTTTCCCTCTTCTCCCTTCTTATCTTCTCAAGCATGAGATCGGCAGGTCAGTTCTAGGCTATTGAGCTCACTCTTCTCGCTACTCAGTTTTACAGATCAAATTCTTCTGGTTTGGTCTGGAATGATAAAATATAATTCCTGGAGATTGTTTATCTTCTTACCTTGGTTGAATTTCTATAGTTTTCAGTTGCAAAGATTGTTTTTTTTAGTGTTTTGCTTTTTGTAGATCTTATTAGGGTTTTCTAAAGTTAGTCGATGCGTTTAATCAAAATCTCATCTGATCTTGTCTTATTAGACTATAAGGCATCTTTTCTTCTGTTTCGATTGGCGTTTCTTTTGTTGCCGACTTACCAGTGTTGAATTTGAAAAGAAAAAAAAAAGCTATAATCCCGGAAATTGACAGTATGAAGCCCTAGGTTAAATTTTGCAATGTCTTGTTCAATCTTTGAAGGCAATTTGTTTAACCGGATCTGAATGCTCCTTTTTGCTGCCTGTACAGAGGCTTATGATTCACTTGATCCGAATGGAAACATAACTATCAAATGGGACATCATGCAGTGGACTCCAGATGGCTATGTTGTAAGCAGACAAGACTATAATCTATGCGAACACAGCCAGAAATTATATAAATGATTTCATTTTGATCTAATAATTGTATCATGAATGCTTTCAGGCAGTTGTAACTATGTTCAATTTTCAACAATATCGTCATATTCAAGCACCAGGATGGGTCTTGGGATGGACCTGGGCGAAGAAGGAGGTGATCTGGTCCATGGTTGGAGCACAGACCACAGAGCAAGGAGATTGCTCAAAATTTAAGAGCAACATTCCCCATTGCTGCAAGAAGGATCCCACAGTTGTAGATCTTCTTCCAGGAACTCCCTATAATATGCAGATCGCGAATTGCTGCAAAGGCGGAGTCATTAACTCTTGGGTTCAAGATCCTTCCACTGCCGCGAGTTCATTTCAGATCAGTGTGGGTCTGGCTGGAACGACTAATAAGACTGTTCGTGCTCCAAAGAACTTCACACTTAATGCTCCAGGCCCTGGGTATACTTGTGGGCAGGCAACTATTGTGAAACCTACTAAATTTATCACACAAGATGGAAGGAGAACAACTCAAGCTCTCAGTAAGTTTGAGACCTCTACATAGTTTTCCTCTCCATTGATTTTATTATGCTTCTTGGTTCAGAGCTTGTAACTGTTAAATTGTTCACAGAAAGGTTCAAGTTTTGGGTGGCTTTCTTTAGTCTTCGCTTTAAGGGTGATCCGCTTTGTCGGATTTGGCCTTCATATTATACATTTTGATCTGATATGCTCAAAATCTTTATTGCAGTGACATGGAATGTTACATGCACATATTCACAACTCCTTGCTCAGAAAACTCCCACATGCTGTGTCTCTCTTTCTTCTTTCTACAATGACACCATAGTCGATTGTCCGACGTGTGCCTGTGGCTGCCAAAATAACATAACTCAGCCCGGAAGCTGCGTGGAGTGAGTTCTGTCGCTTAAAGTCTCGCTCCCAATCTCTAATTAATTTCAGTCTACCTTTTGTGATTCTAACTTTCTCTTTGTTTGGCAGAGAGGATTCACCTTACTTGGCATCCGTTGTGAATGGCCCCGGCAAGAAGACCTTCACACCTTTGGTGGAATGCACACCTCATATGTGTCCTATAAGGGTTCATTGGCATGTAAAACTTAACTACAAAGAGTACTGGAGGATTAAGATCTCTGTAACTAATTTCAACTATCGGATGAATTATACGCAGTGGAACCTTGTCGTTCAGCACCCTAACTTTGACAATGTTACCCAAATATTTAGCTTCAATTACAAGTCCTTGACCCCTTACTCAGCATCAATAAGTGAGTTGAATGCTCCTATACCATGCTTCCGCTCTTCAAATTTTGCTCTAACAATGTTTTTCATGTTTTTCTAATGACACGAGTTACGATTTTCTCTTCAGATGATACTGCAATGCTGTGGGGAGTTAAGTACTACAACGACTTGCTCATGGAAGCTGGTCCTCTTGGAAATGTGCAATCAGAAATACTATTTCGCAAAGATTCGTCGGCTTTCACATTTGAGAAAGGATGGGCTTTTCCTCGACGTTTATACTTCAATGGTGATAACTGCGTTATGCCACCGCCAGATGCGTATCCATGGCTGCCAAATGCGAGCCCGAGGCTAATTCCCATTATCGCTTCGCCAGTCATGGGTTTTCTTGCAATTTTGGCTTGCTTGCTGGGTTATCCCTACTAAAATGCAAAATATAGAGCTTGCTTACATATTTGATTCTTTCAACTTTGTAACATACAACAAGGTTCTATGCTCCACGGTACTGGGAGCCTTATTCAACCATGTCCTCTTCTTAGTAATTTTAAATATGTGTTTGGAAACCGGGGTTGGCTTCTCCACAAGATCATAAAAGTTCAGTTGTAGCAAAGGATGTGTAGGCTCAGGTTTGTGATGGCTGATATTGATGGATAACATTGTTCACTATATCATTAATTACAAATAAGTGATTGGAATTCAATTTTTTTTGCCTGTAGAATGAGCTACATCTCTGTACCATCATGAGCCAGTGCTCATAAAGAACTTTAAATTTCTGTTTTAATGTTTGGTTCTATCATTAAATTTTTAACTCACACAATTTCTATTAAAAAAGAAATGGAATGCTTACAACTCTTTGTAATGAAGAAATTACATGATATGTACTGCTGTGATTTGCTTACACTCTCACCCTTTTTTTCAGGCATAAAACAGTAAATACCAACAAATCCAATATATCTACAGTCCCAAAAAAAATTATCAAGATTCTAAATCTAAATAAATTTAAACGATTACCATGATAATCAAGTAGAAAACAACAGTAATAATGGATGTAGTGACTGTACTGCTTACTGGAGCAGAGTTAGGCAAATGAGGATATGTGTCTGGTGATGGTAGCATGCATTCGTCTCCATTAAAGTATACTTTTCGAGGGAATGCCCAGCCATTTTTGAGGGTGAAAGTGTCGATGTTCTTCTCCATGAGTACCTCCGACTGCACGTTCCCCAAAGGCCCAGCTTCCATTAGTAGGTCATTGAAGTATTTCATTCCATAGAACATGCCCGTGTCATCTGCATCACAGGGTTGTGATTAAGAACATTGATTCATTTCTCTAAAGGAAGTTGTTTCTAAATAATCTAAACTTTCCCAAGTTAATTTCTTTCTTTGCAATTGGAAGGAGTAAATCACCATTAGATTGCAATTAACTGATATTAAAATTTGAACTTTACACATGTTAAGAATGTTGCTTTAGTGATATATCTACAAAAATTTGGGATTGTAAAAATTCTAATTTTCCGTCAAGCAAAAGCTAATTGATGCAAAATGCTTCAAAATGAAGTATAGTAACAATTAACATGGAGAGAATGCTTCATTATTTTGTCTACAGGTTTATGAAGCCAAGTCCTTGCAACTAACTTATCCCTTTTATAATAACTAAAAATCTTACTTCTTTGATCTTCTTTTGAATTCCTTTTATTTTTCTTTACTGGAGCATGACATACTTGTTAAAGTAAGGAGCTTTCTTGTGAGTTATGTAGCTATAATGAGCTACTTACTTATGGATTGGTAGGGCACCAAAGGCTTGTAATCAAAGCTGAACACCTCAGTGACATTGTTGAGATTGGGGTGCTGCACGACAAGCGTCCACTGCGTGTAATTTAGGCGATAGTTGAAGTTCGTGACAGCGATTTTGATGCGCCAATAATCTTTATAATTGAGCTTCACATGCCAGTGCACGCGTATCGGACACATGTGCGTCGTGCACTGGAGCAACGGCGCGTTGTCCTTCCTCGGCGTGTTGACCCCCGCCACACTCAGAAGCTTCGAGTCACTTCTGCAATATCACAGATACACCATTTGTCATATTTCATATACATATCAGTGCAGTTATTTAGGACACATGAATGGGGTGGATTGAGGGTGAGATACTTGATGCAGTTTTTGTTCTTGCAGCCACAGGCACAAGTTGGGCAAGGAGTGATTGTACTGTTGTAGAAAGAAGACAAGGAAACGCAGCAGCTGGGGTTCTTGGAGGCTAGGAATTGTGAGTAGGTGCAAGTTACATTCCATGTCACTGCACAGACACACAGTAAATGCTATTTGTTCAATAATTTTCATCAAAATTGTAATAATGCTATCTCTAATGCTTGTGAAACTCTTAAGTAGTAGTAGAAACAATAAAAGTGAGATTTTTTATCAATCCATATAACTATTTGTTTAATGCTTTTAAGTGCTTTATATCTCCTAGCAATAAATGCAAATTTTGAAGTTCATAGGATGTTAAGAAAAATAATACAATAACATAATATAAGCCATCAAATATGTAGTTAAGTGATCACTAAAGGTGTATTGTTTAGTGAGCCATGGGCTGCACAGCAAATGGGCATTTTTATAATAATAAATAAATTCTCAAAATAGTCTGTTTGTGACATTTTAGTATTAGAATCCATAAAAATATCAAATAATTAGTCGGTATATTTTTTTAATGAGGGCTAAATAATTTTTATCGTAATTTTTTTAAGCAATATTAAAAATATTTGTGGACAAAATTAATATATTTATACACTCCAGGATTAAAATGATCTCTTAAAAAGAGAGATTATTTTTACATTTTTTTTATTTTTTATAATAATAAGTAAATGAGTGGTAGATATCATTTTTATATGATATAATTACATACATATCATCTGAAACATTGCTATTTACAAAACCTAGCATTCAAGTGCTATTTTTGAACTACAGAACCATTAGGTTCAAGCGTCACGATCAAATCATTAAAAATATGATAAAAATGAAAAATATTAGTTGGGGTTTTCTCATGAATTTTGATATTTGAGTGAGAATTTGAAAAATGGAAGAACGAGGTTGCTAGATTTGTAAATAGCAATGTTTGTGGTGCAATGTATGTAAATGTCCCTGCATATGGAGCCATTCATTGAGTTGATTAGTTCACTTAACAGCCTTCAAAGCTTCCCATCACAATTGCACTAACATGAGCACGCCCAACAATCATTACTAGGGTTCAAGATGAAAGAAACTTACTGAGCGCCTGTGTTTTCCGGCGAAGGTCCGGCGTGAGGAAAGTGGTGGGCGGCACAATCTTCGCCGGGCCGCAGGTGTATCCCGGTCCAGGTCCCAGCAAGGTAAAGTTCGTCGGCAGCTTCACCGTCTTGTTCGTCGTGCCGGAAAGCCCTACGCTGACCTGAAACGCTCCGACGGACTGCAATGGATCCTGACCCCATGCGGCGATCACCCCTCCCTTGCAGCAGTTGGCGATCTGCTGGTTGTAGGGGACGCCGGGGAGCAGATCGACGACTGTGGGCGTCTTCTTGCAGCAATGGGGGATGTTGCCTTTGAACTTGGAGCAGTCGCCTTGCTCCGTGGTTTGAGCGCCGACCATGGACCAGATGACCTCTTTCTTCGCCCATGACCAGCCCAAGGTCCAGCCGGGGCTCATTATGTGACGGAACATTTGGAAATTGTTCATTGTTACAACGGCCTTAAGAGAGAAAAGGTGGAATTAGTGTTGATGATGAATGGTACAAAACTTCATGGCATTTCAAGAAAATTTATTCATATAGTAGGGATGCAAATATAACATGTGGATGACCGCACGTTCGGATAATAGTCAAATGCGATCGTGTCGTCATGGATCGCACGACGGCCCATTGAGGCCGTTATTCGGACGTTCGGTCTCTGCGTCTAATATTTTCTTATTCTAATGTGACTCGAAGTCAATTGCCAGATAAATGATTCTTCAATTTAATAATCACAGAAATTTTTAAATATACTACTCAATCTAATGGCATGCCACTATATCTAGTGGTGAAAATAAAAATGACTTGCATTTTTAAGATCATGACAACCAAATATAGATCTTCAATAACTTTGATTTTAGATCTGGTGTATTTTATGGATCTTTGTTTAATTAGTAGTCCATTTGCTAATAATTTATTCTGAAAAAAATATCTTTAGTAATAATGTTGATTCCTGATTTGATCGTGAATTGTATCTAAGGAATATAGCATAAGACATGCGACAGACATATAGATGTAAAACAAATGTGGGATAACAAAGCAGTTAGTCACGCCTTATTTATAACAATCATGGGCACAAGAAAATTTAGAAAGTTCAGTTCAATTATTAAAACTCCAATTATGAAATAAATGATATCTACTTCGACATTTATAACCCGTTTGGGGCAGCTTATTTGGTGCGGTGGTGTTTTGAAAACGCACCTAGTCTGTTTGGATAAACTGCGTTTTGGCAGCTTATGTGTTTTGAAAACGCTGAAAATAGTCTGTTTGTGACAGCATACTGACTACGGTCTGGCTTTTCAAAAAAATAAAAATTTGTAACAGTCTTCACACCTAACTTATCAGCAGATTATTTTTAATCAGCTTATGAGCAGATTATTCAATAAGCTAGAGCTGCCCCAAATAGTTCATTCTCTCATTCCTATCGTAACTCTCACTTTTAAAAAGCTAGAGAATCAATGAACTAAAATATGTCAATCATAAATTTGTCAATAAGAATTTTGAGGTGATCCAAGTGACAAGAAGACAAAGAAGTACAAATAGATAAGGAATTCAATGAACAGAACTTACCACATATCCATCACCAGTCCATGAGATTACATCCCACTTTATTGTAATATTCCCCGTAGGATCCAACGGATCATAAGCCACTAATCCAAAATCAAAATTCAATTAAACAATCTTTGTCAATGGTAATAATAAATAACCACATTTATCATTTCATGATTGAAGTGGCAACCTGCAGAAGAAAACAGCACAGCAGACAATAAGCCAAGGATCATCCATTTTCCTGCAGAACTTTGTTGAGCAGTACATTCAGAACCATTAAGCTCCATTAATGGCAGCTCCGAAGCTTCAGAAATCAAATCAAAATGGAGGTTTCAATGCTTCTGTGAGATTTTAAAGAGATAAATGTGAAGAAGAAGCCTTCCCATGGCGATGATGGCTCACCTACTGGTTTGTTGGCTACTCTAAATCATGTCAAATTTATCATGCATTCTCCAGCTTTTTAATCAATCTCTCTCTTCTTTTTGTTTTTCTTCCATTGTAATCTCTCAGATTTGAAGCAAAGAGTTTGGTGGTTGTTGCAGAGGGAGAAAAGAGGAAGAAGGAAGAAAGTTTGAATGGTACCTTCCAACGGTCATATGGAAGGTGGGAAGTTCGTGGAATAATTAATTAACTCCAGCTGAGATTAGTCATCTCACTAATTATTTAAATGCTTTTAAGGCCTGCTAATTAACCACGTTCTCCTCGGTTAGAAATCACTATATATTCAGATAATTTAGGCAATTTAACTGCAAATACACGCAAATACCTAATATGTAAGTTTTTAAAGTCTAAGCTAGCTCTCAACATGCTAGCATGTCTTTTATTATATATATATATATATATTAAAAGGGAATCGCTATTTGATCCAGTGGGCACCAAATAACGCTTCTTCCATTTAGGTCGAAACCCAGGTGTTCCTTAATTGGTCCGAAGAACCCGCGTCACGAGATTCGAACCTCCAACCCCAGGGACTTACGCCACAGAGAGAGAGAGATATATATATGTATATATGTATGTATATATATCTGTATATATGTATCTGTATTTATGTATATATGTATGTATATATATGTATATATGTATACAAATATATATATATGTATATATGTATACAAATATACATATGTATGTATGTATATATACATATATATGTATACATATATACATATATATATATATGTATATATGTATACATATATATGTATATATACATACATACATATGTATATTTGTATACATATATACATATATATACATACATATATACATAAATACAGATACATATATACAGATATATATACATACATATATACATATATATATCTCTCTCTCTCTGTGGCGTAAGTCCCTGGTATATATATATATAGTGACGAAGATTTACATACATACAATTAATTCCTATGTATTTATAGATTTAACATTTAAATTCAATTTATGTATATATAACAAGTTATCTATGCATGAAAATATGTATTTCACTTTAAAAAAAAATTATAATAGTGATATTTTTGATGTGACATAAACTATTTTAATAGTACATGTAAACAAGTAAAGTTTAGATGTTACTTATGTAAATATATATAGAAAGAAATCAATATACATAAACATGAGTTAGCATGAGTTAGCATTGATTTTGAGGAGATCTAACGGCCTAGAAAAAAGAATGCACAACAATGAATGACCTACAAAAGAGTAGGAGGTTCACTCATCCGATGGAATCAACAAATAAAATTAAGAAATTTAGCTCAAATGAGATAGAAAATCAACTAAAAATTAATGAATTTTTAATTGGCTAAAGCCGAAATTAAAGGCAAACTGAATCAAATTGTAAGTTCAGGCCTTCAGAAAGAAGGTTTGGCAGGATTTTGCATACATTAGATTGCTTGGAAGAAGGTAGAGTTGGGTGGAAGTAAACAGTCTCTATCTTAGGATTGATTACTGCCTGACAACTGAGTTCCACCATCTGAACAGGACTTCTCCCAGCCACCACCATTATAAATAAATAAATAAATAATTAATTAATAAATAAATAACAAGCATGCATATAAATTAAGCTGTTGAAAAAAAAATACACATAATTTATTATTTTATTAATTTAGATTAATTTCAGAAGTTTCAGTTGAATAGAACTAAACTGTAATTCTTAAGTAGTCTTTTAAGGATTTTATGTGGTGCAATTTAAACTTGTAATGAATGTTTCTCTTTTTATGTTTTAAATAAATAAATAAATAAATAAATAAATCAAA
>NW_018165313.1:1448271-1475590 GCF_001263595.1 Phalaenopsis equestris | reverse complement strand
TATATATATATTTAAAAGCAAGTACAGCTAAAATTAAATTCTAAGAAAGTATGAATTGTACAATGAGAACGAATTAAAAGCCAAAATTAACTTTTAAAGACTTACATTTAAGCACTGATATTTTGAAAATAGTGTATAAGGATGTAGCGGTGGGGATGGTGGCCGGGAAGTAGTGGTCTAGTGGTCTTTGGTGGTCGGGAAGCGGTGATGTTGGTCCGGCAGTGTAGGAGGCTCGGCGGCGGGGGGGGGCGGGGGGTCCGGAAGCGGCGACGTTGGCCCGTCGATGGAATTGGCTCGATGGCGATGGCTGGGTAGCGGTGATCTAGAGGCGGCGGAGGCCGGGTAGCAGCGATCTGACGACGCCTAGTTGGCAACGGTTTAATGATAGTAGAGAGCTTAGGTACCCTTAAGAGCTTGGATCTCCCTTCACCCTTCTCCTCATAGTCTAGGTCCCTATTCCACATTCATGAAAAGAATTGTGGTCTATTTATAAATTTTATGAGTAGCTTCTTCTAAAAATACTACAGGAATTTGGACTGTTCCATCAGATGACTCGTAGCAATCCCTTTGATCAAATGGTGTTATATAGGCATTGAGTGTCTTAATAATGTCCAATTCAAGTGAGCGTGTTGGATTCAGTTCGACGAGACACTCAATTTGACAATAATATTTTCAGTTTTGGAATACATTTGGCCATTGAATTGCCCATCTAAAGTCTCCAATTATTCTTAAACTGCTTGATCTGATTCTAATCGAACTAGTTTTGGCTTCCATGGCGTGGCCTTGACGAGACAGTCAATTTGGCTATACATTGCATGAAATCAGAGCTTGGATGATCATGAATTCGCATTTAGAATATTTTCTCGCTCAAAATGCTTTGAGATTCGTGCATGATAATAATTTTTCAAGTAGGTATCAATAATATTGTCAAATAACAACAAAATAACATTTGAAAGAAGGGTGAAATATGAAAAAAAAAAAAGGATAGAAAGGATAAATTATGCATCAAAGAAGACACTCATAAATAGAAAGTACTTCTCCCCAAAATAAAATAGAAGTAATGTTCAAACAAGCACTTTATTAAATATTTTTATAAAAAAGTAATCATTGTAGAAAGCACGCATTATGCAAATTCAAAAGCAAAATATTTTATCATGAGTGCTGATTAAGCAAAATTAAAAGCATGTGTGCTTTTTGTGGCTATTATTTTAGCAAAATGTGCTTCACATATATGATGTATGTTTCTAAAACTTGAAAGCAAAAAATAAATCATACAAAGAAAACATTCAAGGTTCAAAGGCCTAATGTTGAAGTAATCAAAATCTCTCTCTATCTACTTGATTTATAGACATGCAAATGATGAGCTACATTTTATTTATTATGAGTCACATGTTCTACACTAGACATGAAAATCATACCAAATATTGGACCAGAGAAAGAGAGAAGTTGGACAAGAAAGAAGTATGAATAAAAGCTAGCTTTGTGAGTGCTTTTGGGACCCAACTAGTGAGTTCTTGTTGAGCTTGGTCTGATGAGTCATCTCTGGACTCAACTAGTGAGTAGGTCTTGAGTTTAGCTTGTTGAGTTGTACTAGTACCCAACATAGTGAGTCTACCTTGAACTCAAGTAGGCTAGCAACTATTTATTATTATTTTTTTTTGCTTAGTAGTTTATCAATTATTTTATATAGATAGAAAAATAATAATAAAAAAAAAAAGAACAAGAGAATGATAGAAAATATGGGTTTTATGCCAAAATAGAGTACTCAATATTTAGCTCAAATATTTGAATAAGTTTTATACATTCCCATGATGAGTGCATTACCTCTAAAAAGTATAAATATATGTACATAGATTTAAGAAAAGTTTGTATAAGATTATGTTTATAGATTTGACAGTTTTCTCATTTTTTCTATGCCAACATGATTTAATTTCATATAAATGAATTATCATAGATTGTGGTGAAACGTTTATGAATCCCCACTGTCTCCATATTCTTCTTCTTATTATTTTGCTTCTTCGTTCCTTCTTCTTCTTCTTCTTCTTTCTCTAATTGAGCTCTATAACTGAAAGGATTTAATTGAGATTCTATGAAGAAAACTTGATACTTCAATGTCTTTTGATGGAGGATATCCAAGGAGAGATAGAAGGTGAAGAATTATGAGGGATGAAGATAAAGATACACATCTCCAAGAAAAGTAAGAACATCGAGGTGTTCCCCTCCATTATTAAGAAAAATTTGATTATGATTTTAATTAGTGAGTTCCCCAAAACATTAATCACCCTCAAGCAAGCCACCAAGAAGTTGATAGTGTTAGTGAGCCTAGTCAATCTATGTTTTTGAGTAATTCTAGCGATGTTGTATAATTTTTTCTAAGCTTCCATCGATGACGATGTTCATCTAGAGATGGAAGTTGCACTGAAGGCCAAATGGTCAACTGGTGAAATGATAGTGATTGAAAAAGAGGTATTTTTATTTTTGAGTCTAAGTATCACTTTTAATTAATCTTTCACTAAAGTGATTTATAAAATCTTAATGCTTCATTAGCAGCGCATGTCAGACTTTCATCAACTTTACGTTCACAATCAGATAATAAATTGAATATATATCTTGAATTTCATATTCCAATGTAATAAAGTCTCTCATATATGTTATGGTATGTTCTCGTCCAAATTTATCATGTGTGCTCAGTGTAGTTAGCAGATATATGAGTAATCTGGGTAAACATATTGGAATGCAATTCAGTGGATTCATGTATCTATGTGGCACAAAAGATGCTAATTGTTTGCAATTCGATAGGACTATAAATAGACTAATTAGCTATGTTAATTCAAATTTTACTGGAGATCTTGATAGAAGAAGATCACTTACAAAATACATTCAGATATTGGTGACTGTGCGATTAGGTGGAATGCTACTTTATAGATAACATTGTCATAATCTACAATTGAAGCTGAGTACATGAAAATTATTGAAGCTTGCAAGGAAGTACTTTAATTAAAAGGTTTATTTGAAGTGCTTAGTGAAAATTTGAAGATCACCACATTGACGTGTGATAGTCAGAGTGTTATTCATCTTAATAAAGATCAAATGTTTCATGAGAGAACTAAGCACATTGATGTTCGATGCCACTTCATTTGTGAAGTTAATGTTTGTGGGGATTTTGTTGTGAGCAAAATCAGCACTCATGATAACCCTGTAGATATGATGAGTAGGATACTCCTAGTATCTAAGTATGAGTATTACTTGGTTGGTATTAATTTCTCTTATTATAGCTTTAGGGAAGTGATGGAGAAAGTTATATAATACATTCTTTGGAAATTCGTGTCAAGATTGAGATTTCTAAATGTTACCAAAATTTTGTGCATTTCGCTTATCTTCTCATACGAAAATTATGACCACATTGATTGAGACTTTAGAGGAAAAGTACGAGCACACAGATTGAAGGTTTCGATCGTTAGATCAACTTATAATAGTTTTTAGATTGTGCAATACATGTACTATTGCTTTATTAGTTCTCCTCTAATTATTTTTTAAAAGAGTCCTACTAAAACTATATATTACCCTCTTCTATTTTGTAAAACCATACTCTCCACTCATAATCTCTTATCTGATATAGTGAATTAATCTCCTCTGCCTGTAGTTATTCCCACCTTGAGTTTTCCACTTAAAATCTACCTTCATTCTATTTTTTATTTTATTATTTGCTGCATCGATTCAATATCAAGTAATTCACATATAATTATTTATAGAAATAAAAAAAAAACAACTTTTTTTGGAAATCATTCACAAGACTTAATTCATTCTGAACATTGAATTGCCTTACTAACATGAAACTCTTGAATGCTAAAATTCATAAATCATTCACCAAAATTTTCCTTAATGATACACACTAACCTTCCTTAATTATCTAACATTCAATTTCAAATTCAAAGTATTTTTACGGTCTTAAATTTGTGCTTCAAACACCATTCATTCCATGTACAGAGATCAATCGATTGTTATAAATTGAATCTTAAGAGCCGCATTCCTCAAATTATCTCCTCCTTCCTCTTCTTTTAGTTTCTACATACATTGTTTCTCTGACTGAATCACTCTTATTGCAGTACTAATTATCTGCATGCTCCAGCTCCTTAATGAGAATAAAATAGATATTAATTAGACAAGAAAGAATTTCTATCTTTTCAATATTTAATCCTCCCTAAAAGTAGGTGTTTATAGACTTAACGGAAGATCACAAACTAATTACTCTAATTAAAAAATCACAGTTAACTAGTAAGTATCTTCTTAATATCTTAATTAGATTAGCTACAGCAGATAAATCTATGTATAAAAGGCGAGAGATCCATATTCATTATTGTGTTTGGTTTTTACGAGTTGTTGTTTCATACAGTAGTTAAGAGTGTCACAGTGATTTGTGGTAATTAAGTTCTTAAAAAATAAGTTTTCTATTCTGAAAACTGATATACCTTCAACAAATTTTCATCATCAAATGCGAATCTCGAGGCATGACACGTATCTTGAGGTATTTTTTGGAGCAAAAAATATTTAAACTTAAATAAAAAGTCATCTGGTAGTTCGATTTCAACAAACTTACAGTCTAACTGATCGACTCAATGAGAATGATCCAATGATAATAAAGTTGGTCAAATCTGAAAGAAATCAAGCCCCAATGAAGACATTAAACCGTTTTTGAAAATTTTTCGAACATATTTGAAAGGTCAAACTGATACCGATCTCTATCGGTCGCCGCCCGTTCCTTGCAATGAGTTCATCTGCACCCCGGCACTGTAATTCAGAAGACTTTGTAACCCTTTACAACTTGTAAGACAAGGACTCTATATAATCATCAACTTGTAGTGGACTTATGCAACTGGGTCAGACCCTTTTGATTTTTTTTCACTTTCAAGGTTTTTTACGTAAGAACTTTTGATGTTTGTACAAATTTTTTTTTTTTAATTTGAGTGTGTATTGAATTCTTGTGCAACACTAAGACAATTATTTATTACTCTACCACTGTGAACCTTCTAGCCTCATTCGTTTGGTGTCATCTATGAGAAGAGAGCATTCCCTTTACTAAAATACTTGCAAGAAGTGTTGCATGACCACCAGGCGCAACACTCACAAAAACAGAGCATCCCGCTCCAACACCCAGAATTCCGAAAGAGTCACAGAGCCAAGGGAGTCAAGCCTGCGAATCCATCTACTCTGGAAGGCATTACCCCTTTAAACGAAGGAGTTTTAGGTCATTCTTTCGAAGAACGAGTATGTAGGATGGAGAAGTCTCAACACGAGTTCCTTCACCTCCTGTGCGGGGAGCGACAGCGACAACCCAATGGAACTTACTTACCACCAGTTTACCATTCAATAGAAACTACTACGATGCCTAGTTCTAGAAGAGTTCCCTTTGGATAAAAAAGACCACTTTCCCGCTCGCCACAACTTCTAGGAATCATTTCCTTTGGCTGACGTGGTTCTCTGACACCGTATCCAAGCGACCTTCATACTATTGAATATCATTGTCAACTAACTCATACGAGTGCGTTGAACACTATCAAGCTATCATGCATATTCATCATGTCTTTGATGTGCTTCTCTATCAAGTGTTCCCTGCGACTCTTAAGGGTCAAGCTCACACATGATTTTATAATCCCTTCCGGGGAAAGACACCATCAACACCTTCAATGAGCTTGTGAGACTATTTATAGAGCAATTCATAGAAAATAGAAGGATCATCAAAGATTCATCCCATGTTCACCAGAATGAGGGGTAATCCCTCGAGGAATACTTCCGCAGGTTCTCCACTGAAACCCGTCAAATTCCGAGAGTGGATCCGGAGTTATTAAGAGACGCCATTCTTACAGTGCTCTTCCCAGGACCTTTTTATTCATCACTGATGCAGGAGACAGTGCACTCTTACAACAATCTAGACCATCACATTGAAGCTCAAATCTCTATAGACGAGGCCATTAGTGCACAGAAGAAATAATTTGAGTGATTGAGAAGCAAACAAAAGAATAACGTTGGAGATACCAATCAAATCTCACAGTGCAAAAATGTCAGACCACAGAGAAATCGTGAGTCACCATCAGAAAAAGAATACATGCCACTCAACAGTCACATGTCAAATGACAATCAAGTGTGAGAGACCGTCAAGTGGCCAAGGCCGTTAAGAAATCCAAATGGTGGAGACCGGCCTCAATATTATTATTTCCACCATGCAAAATGACATTCAACAGAAAATGTTTTTAATTAAAGAAGAAATTGAACATGTTATATGCCAAGATCACCTAGATCGCTACTTACAAGAACAAGGTGAGGGGAACCATAAGAGAATCGTCGAAGTTATTAAATGAGAAGTAAAAGTCCAAATTATCTTATTTAAGTAAAAAACTTGCTGACAAAATCCTAATTTTATTCTAGTAAAACTTTCATGTTGCTTTAAACTATCACTTTAATGAAATTTTCTTATTTTCTCTCATGAAAGATTTTTGTGTAGAAAGTCCCCTTGAGGGCAAGTGCGACCAAGATCTCCACATTCCCCCCAAAAGTTAAGCCCAAGAGGCAAGACTTGATGAGAAGATACGGTGCCTCGGGAAGTTGAACCCAAGAGGCAAAACTCAATGGGAAGCAACCATGCCCGTGGAATCGAGCTCAAGAGGCAAAACTCGATGGGAAGATACTAATATTTACAAGATTAATAAGTATAAAATTTAAATAAATATCAAAATTTATTTAGTCTCACACTTTAATTAATCATATGTTTTGTAGGAGGCCTTTCTGAGGCTCCAGGAGAACCAATCTTAGCAATTGACCTGTTGTTCGAGCACAACTCACGATCTTTCTGAGTACAACCTCTGGAGGGAGGCTGTAGATGGGAAGAAGGGCTTGTTCTACGAGTTAGGGACATAGGAGTCGGCCTATGATGTCTGCCCGACCTCTAACACATCAGGTGCATCTACTTCCACTTCACAAGCGGAGGAGATGCGCCGCTGGGTTGCTACTGGGGTAGCTGCCATGGTAAGCGCTATGAGATCGGAGATGTGGGTAGAGATCGAAGTGGTCCTGCATTCAAAATTGCCGAAAGGGAAGGAGCTAGTGCATGATGAGGGCGGGGATGATGATGAGGATGAATACGAATTATTTTTTTATCTGGTTGTTTATTAAATAATTTATTGTTAGCGAACATTAGTTTTATAGTTTATTTGTACGTTTCATTTATTTTAATTCAATTGTTTTTTTATTGATGTATATGATTTATGCATTAATTTGTTTTGTTACTATGTTGTGTTGTGTTTTGATTGATCTATTACAATTGTAAGCGTGTAGATTGCATCATTGAAAGAAGGTTTTATATTTTTTCTAATGGTACAGGTTTTCAAATGCTTATCAATGGTTTTACAATGATTTATTGAACAAACGACGATTTTCCTACTGTCTAATGACCAAGTGACGCCTGGGCAAAGTGCTGCACTTTTGCTACGGACAGAACATGTGATAAATTCCCACGGTTAACCACGGGTTGACGATAGTTTTCCGACAAAACCGCAACATTTTTTCAACAAATTGCAACACTTTTCTTACGGACTTTTTTATCAGTTATATAACTGATTGTTTAGCTAAGGTTAAGCACGACATATTTTTGAGTCTATACCGATGATTATGATACGTCGGTTAATGTAAACCATCATCAAATCCATCTGTATTTGAATTACTGAAAAGTTTTTTTGTTGCGTCAATTTTATCGTAACTAAACCACCAGTAAATATACTAACTACGATTTATCTATTACTACCAACGTTATTTGACTGTCATTAGACTGTCATTAGTAAACCAAATTCGTGTAGTGTCAAACAAAATATAAAATGTTATGGAAAGAATTTTAAGTTCTTAAAAATTAATTCACAGCTAAGCATATTAATCGTAATACATTTTTAGAAAAACTTTTTTTTTTTTTTTTTTGGAATTAATGGATTGCAATGCATCATAATTATAAATATTTGACTGCATTAATAACATGATCTTGTTTAATGCTGAATTATGCTATTCTCAATTATCAAATTTTAATTTAATGACAATTATTAACATTCCCTATCTTTCCAACGTTCCAATTTCGAAGATCCTAATTCTACATAAATTCCAATAAGAAAATTCTCTCCTTCTTCGTCTTCTCTCGCATCTAATCTATTACTACTTCATATCTTCATCTCTTCCTTCACAGGATCTTCCTTGCATATGGCTAGTTCCTCTTCAACTGCGCAGCTGAACTGTCTTGTTGATTGTTCACACTGCAACGCTCCTCTTGGGGTAATAATCTGCCGTTTTGCTTTCAGACTAAGAAAAGCCTAAATAAAGTTGGTTGTATTTCCTTTTTTTATTGGTTGATATAGATGGGGATGTTATTAGTATAATTGAAGTTGGTTGGTTGAAGTGGAGGAAAATTTTATAAGATGGTGGTGAGACCTGCAAAGTTAGGTGGACGAGCGGATTGACACTTGGAGATAAAATGCGAAATGAATCAATTCGTGAAAGGGTTGGTGTAGCTCCAGTGGCACACAAGATTAGAGTGAGTTGTTTTAGATGGTTTGATCACATTAAACGTGATTATTTGATGATCAGGTTAGTAGAGTAGATGTTTTAGATTTGACTTATGTTGAGAAAGCTAGATGTGGGCCTAGAAAGACTTTGGCACTTTGTATAAAAAATAATCTTAATCTATTAACATTAAATGAAAATATGACAATAGGACACAATCGAGAAAAATGTTTCATGTAGCCGACCCTACTTAGTGTTATAAAGGCTTGTTGTTGTAATACGATCTCTCTCCTCGTGCCTCTTTAGTTGTCTCTCTTCATCTCTTTTCACATAGATTTTCCTTGTCGTACGGATTCTGTTGTTTTTAAAAAAAACCTTAAATATGGCTACCTATTTACCCAAGTTGAAATCAACAATAAATATTTATTTTAATTAAGTAATGAGTAAAAATATATCGATGAAGGGCCAAGTTGACCACATAAAAAATATTAAAATTTATAATTTATATAGAAAAATTGTAAATTTCAGGTGCATAAGAGCACAACCTAGTTCTGTCCATGTATTTACCTTTCTTTCTATCTACATATATGCATATAACACACTTGATCCTAATAGAACAATTTGTACATGCCCAAACTCTCAAAAAGAAAAGAAAATAAAAATTACCCAAGGACAAATTCCTTTATATATAGAGAGAGAGAGAGAGAGAGAGAGAGAGAGAGAGAGAGAGAGAATGATTATTCCATGAATATGATATCTATCTAGTATGATATATGGAATATATGACAAAGGTAGAGTGTTGAAGTATTTCTATCTATCGTTCTTGTCATATAGGCTCGATTCAGACAACCAATTGCTTAGATTAGAATTATCCGAAAGATACCTTCTATATATCAAACTGTATATCAAAAAGATGTAAAATCAAACCTCTTTCTAGTTTCAAGAGAAGCCCTAAAGGAGTGAATAGGGTGGGTACTCAAATAATGATAGATATGCCAAAAGGGGGTCCGATTACGCCTATTCCTAAAGAGTTCTGAACTTGCCAAGATATTCATTATTTTAGCTGGTTTTTTGCAGGTTTTGGTTCCATGCAGTCGGGCAACGGAGACAATCACAATTATTTGTCAGCAGTGCCAAAATTCCTTCTTGCATCAATTCTCTGACAATCAAATAGGACCTCAGGTCTCTGCATTTCTTCTTATATTTCTATATAAATGTTAAGTTCCTTTTCCTCTATTTCTACTACATCTAATTCTCTGGTTATCAATTAATATTACACTTATAAAAAAAAAGGTAAATATGCAATTTTTTTTTATTTCATCTGGCCCTGAGAAAATATTTAGCTTTTTGTTCAGTTTTACTAAGCCTTGTTTTTTAAGCTTTAATCAGGAATTGGAAGCTTGTTCATCTGCTTCTAGTGGACGAACACCCACTGCTCCACTTATTGCACAATGTATTTTTTTTTTCTTACTTACTTGGTGTCTAATTTGCTATATATTGATGTGTCTAATTGGCTAATTGCATTTTGCAAACATTTGACTTGTAATGATAGTACGAGAGAAGGAAGCAGAAGAGAAGGAGCAACCTCGACGCTCAGCTTTTTATTATTTCATAAAGTAAGTAGAAAAAAAAATTATATATCTCCAATGGTCTTTTTTGCAATATTTCAATTTTGATGGGCTAAAGAATAAAATTGCATTTAATTATAAATATATGCAAAAGTCTTTTTTATTCTTATCAAGTAAATTTGATGTCTCATAATTCCTTGCTTAAAAATTTAATTCCTTTTTAAGAGAAAATAGATCTCAATGATTTATTATTTTTATGTTAAATATTTTCCTTAATTGCTCCCTTCATAATTGGTAATGTTGATGGCATAATATTTAATAAAAAAAAAATTATTTTTTTTAATATCAGAATAATAATTGAAGTTTACTTTTATGCCCGTGCTAAAAATCATAACTATTAATTTCTTTCATTATGCAAAATAGAAAATTTAAATAAAGCCTTTTCTCGAAAAATAAGTTATCGTTATGTTTCTATGAATTGCAAACAAAACAATTCCTTTACATTAATTCATCACTTTTTATACAACATCAGACTTCTATTCGAACCATCTTGTTTTTCTTCGCTAGACAATTAAATACTCTATCAAATCAAAAATGTTTAGATAACTTGTTCTATTTTAAAGAATGATCACCTATGTTTTATATGGTACATTTTAAAGGGGATCTAGCTAATTATGTGTTTATGTGTGCGCGTGAAAAAAGTATTACATTCGTCATTCGAACATTCAGAAGACGACATGGTGCTATCCAAGCCGTCCTTCTCATGTATGGTTATCCAGACGTATGTAATATTTTCATATGCGAACGCGTTTGTGTATATATAGATAGATAGGGATCATACCAGTGTTTTAAAGATAAGGCTACATCCATAGTTCAAATTTTGTTAATTATAGGGAATTGATGAAGAGAATGAATGATGAAAATCCTAACATCACACATAAAGAAGCCTACGACACTGCCACAAAGAATGTAAGTTATGCTTTGCCATTGCACCTTTAGTTCATTCTTTTATATACTCTTGATGAATTATTATAGCTATATTACAATTATTCATATACTAATAAAATGACTTGCTTTACTTTATTTATGCAGTGGGATAAGTTTGGATACCAGTGGTGCTTAAGCTCTCTAAAATCAACTAATGCCAACGATAGGAACAGTTTTCAGGTAATAAAGTTGTATGTATTTATTAAAAAAATAAGAAGCCTATCTTAATTCCCCATCAACAGATTTCAAATATAAAAAATTTCATGTTTTCTAGAAGAAAAGATGAGCTTTAATTCTCTTGCTTCTATGGCTGATTATATTATTCATTTATACATTAATTCAGTTTAATATATGCAAAATTCAAATAATCCATTCAAATTGTTTATTCACTTCCATTAAAAACCAATTCTATAGAAGTGAATTTAAATGTGATCTTTTATATATTACAAAAATTAATTTCAATGATTTAATGGCAAAAGAATGGCAATAATAAACATAAAATTTTATCATGATATAAATTAGAACATTCAAACAATTTGTAAATGCTTTATTACTTTGATTATCCAAGTTTTGGATTATCGTTTTTTTGTTTTTTTTTTCCAGAAATTTTGTAGTATATAACTTAGCTAATTCGTTAACTAACTCCGGGCAGGCTTGTTTAGTCATTCATTATAAGATTATAATCTCATCTCATCATTTGCAATCTTACTAATTGCTAATAAAATCAATTGAGAGGTGAAAACTTTGATCAAGTAAATTTTTGCTGACATCCTAGCTAAAATAAGACTGGCACCCATAATATTTTATGTGACAAACATTAAAAATGAATATCCTCAAGAATTTTTCTAGTAGTATATATGAGTTATAAAGGGTCTCACTTTATACGTATTTAGAGAACATGGCTTGTAAAGATAATCATGTATTATAGACTTTCTCTTTTATTATCAAGTAAAGTTGTCCTATACTCTGGGCTACAATTAGCTTATACCATTCTCATTCAATAGTTACTTTTATGTCAATTGTACTAAGTTTTGTTTTTCAAATTTCAATCAGGGAATGGAAATAAAATCGGAACTTGCTAATGGACTAACACTCACAGCTCCAATTGGTGTACAACCTAAATTTTTTTTACTTTTTTTTTTCACTTTTATGGTGTTTTATTTGTTATATATTGATCTCTCTAATTGGCTAATTGCATTTTTCAAACATTTGACATATAATAACAGCACAAGAGAAGGACCAACCTCGACGCTCAGCTTATTACTATTTCATAAGGTATAAAGAAAACTTATCTCCAATAGTCTTCCTTACAACTTAGATAGGCAAAGCATAAAATTGCATTTAAGTATACATTTATTCAATAGTCCTCTTCTTTCTTTTCATGTAAAATTGAAGAGAATATTATGTGCATTGTTGCGATCCAGGCCGTCATCTGCACGTCCGGTTATCTGGATATAATATTTTTTCACGTGCATGCATAGAGAGAAAGAGGAAGCTTACTAGTGTTTCATACATATTCTTAATATAGGGAACAGATGGAGCGATTGAATGATGAAAATCCTAATATCACACATAAAGAAGCCCATGACACTGCCTCAAAGAACGTAAGCAATGCTTCACCACTACACCTTGGGTTCCTTCTTTTATCTAATCATGATAAAACTATATATATATAGGTATACTAGAATGATTCATATGCAAATATAATGACTTTTTTTACTGAATAGTTGAACTTTATTGTGCAGTGGGATAAGTTTGGCTACGGGTGGTGCATGAGCTCTCTAACATCAGCTTCTGAGCGCTAGTATTTATGAGCAATTATCAAGTAATTATCAATATAAAGTTCTATATTTAAAGAGAGTTTAAATAAATAATTTACAGTTTAAAAATATACTAATTCAGTGTAATATGATTGCAGGTAACTGGAAATGGTAGTCGAGACCGATGTTTTCAAGCAAATGGAGCGCCACAACCTTTATTATGTCTACATATTTTATCACCCAAAACATCAAATATATTAACCACGAACAAATCGTTAAAATGTTATATTTTGTGCATTGCTGTTGAATTTAGTGTTAGAAAATTTGATTTTCGAGATCCAATCTTTCCTTGTTTACAACATCGAACTTAATTCTAGATTGTGAATTAGATAATAAATATAACCTTATAAGGTTGATGCTATGGGGTTAAGTGAGCCAAGCCGACACGTGAGCCTGTTCGGGCTTAGACTTGACCGCATTTTTGCCTTCATGGACTCATCCTTTATTCTTGACAAGATTATTAATTTCAAGATTTGCCGTAAACTCTCTGGAGGTTGCTCTTAATACTTTTTTATATTAATAATTTTAATGATAAAGTTAATCTTTCACCTCTATCGTCTTAATTATTATTGGATTCTAATTTCTCCTTTTAATTATTTTTTTTTTATCCTTCTATTAGAGTTATATAGATTTGCATTTATGTTGTATGAGAGGATCAAATTTGATAATTTATATTTTTTAATGAAATTTATATTCTTGCTTAAGAAAAAAATGATTGTAGCCAATTGTGTAACTATTCCTACACAAATTAATGTAGAAACTTGAGTAGAGAGACATATATATATATATATAGAAAAAGAAAAGAAGTTTAAAGTTCTCAATAATTTAATAGAAAGTTAAACTTCTATTGAACAATAACTATGTGATAAAATATTAATTATTAAATTTTTACTTCAACTATATAATGCTAATGATAAAATTTTTATAAAATATCTTATGATGTTTAGATTTGAACATTTATATATTATTGGCTATCAAATTCTCCTGTAGTCTTATTTAAAATTAATCTCCACCACACGTCTTATCTTACTCAGTCTTTAATTCCTCTCTTACATATCCTCCATTTCTATACCACACTTTCTCCCTTAGACTCCCTCCCTCCCTCTTTATCTCACTCTCTTACATAACACTATTTGCTATTTTTCAAGCATATATATACATGTAATAACATTATTTCTAGCAAGCCAAACAAACCATATGACAACACAAGGTAAATTGCTATAAAATTCCTTGCCCAGCTGCTTCCAGCGGTAAAAAAAATCATTAAGGGATTGGTACGTGTAAGCCATATCAAAATTAAGAAGTTTTTTACATAATAATTCCCAGATTCCAGCTATGAAATTGCATTCACCAAAAAGGTGGGCAATAGACTCCTCTTTAACCTTACAAAGGATACAATGAGATGAAATTCTTAATCCTTTCATCTTCAAAATATCAGCAGAAGGAATCAGATTATTTAAAACACGCCAAGTAAAGAAGGACATGGATGGTTTTAACTAGGAATTTCAAATCCAATCCAAATGTAACCGTTGAGAAACAACAATAGCTTGAGCAAAGCATTTTGAAAGAGAACCATCAATTCTCTTTTTAATAAGCAAACTATCATTTATGTTACTAGAGATAGGAATGGAAGCTATAAATTTAGCATCCTGAATGTTGACGTTATTCAAAAGCTCCCCCAGCCTCCAGCTATCATAACCCAAAAATGATTAACGTTAATATGAATATCATAAGGCCCACCATAATGATCAGCCAAAGCACCCTACCCCAACCAATTATAATACCAAAAAGAACATTATCCAACCCCCAAATCCCAACAAAAGAAGGTTTCAGTCACCCCAGAGACTTTTTACATTTCTTTCCAGATGAAAGAATCTTTCCTCGAAGAGGAAACAGATAAAGGATGTTTATCCTTACAATACTTAGCCTGCATCAAATTAGCCCATAAAGAAGTGTTCATCCTGAAACGATTTCATAATCTCATGTAATTAATTTTAATAGTCTAGAATACTTCTAAAACCCAGACCACCCTTATCATAGGACTTACACAACTTTTGCTGACTCATCCAATGAATATTCTTCTTACCCAACCCATCCCAAAGAAATTTATTATCAAGCTTCTTAATAGCCTTCATAGAAATATTCATGACTTGTAATGAATAAAGAGGCAATGAGCAAATAATACTCTTAGGAATAATAATCCTACCACCATAAGATAGAAATTTATTCTCTCAAGATAAAAGTTTCTGCTTAACTTTATCCACCATATGCATACAGGAAGCACTGCTTTTATTTCCCTTATTAAGTTCGAAGCCCAAATAAGAGATTTGCAATCCATAAAATCAGAAATCCAATTCTTAATGTTAGAAGAAACCTTTTTAGAACAAAAAAGGAGCATTTAGAAGTGTTGAAGCTAAGCCCAGAAGCATCCTGAAAATGCTTAAGAATCTCCCAAACTCTTTTGATAGAACATTTATGAGCATTGGTAAAAACAATTAAATCATCAGCAAAACAAAGATGAGAAATACTAATGTTTCCTTTGTGAACATAGTTTAGAGTAGGATAAGCAGTATATCCATTATTAAGACATCTGGATAGATAATCAAAAGCAATAATAAACAAATAAGGAGAAAAAGGATCTCCTTGTTTGATTCCTTTGGTGGCTTTAAAGAATCCATACTTCTGACTGTTAAAAAGAAGAGAATAGTAATTATTATTCAGAATTCTATGAATCAGGTTGCAAAAATGATTGGGAAAACCAATAGCTTTTAGCACATCCAAAATGAATTCCCACCAAATGGCATCAAAAGCTTTCCTAATGTCGAGCTTGAATATAACATTGCCCCCTCTACTCTTCATATCAATGTCCATAAGAAGTTCTTGAACAGTCAAATCATTATCACAAATATTCCTCCCCTTAACAAAAGCAGATTGGTTATTGGAAATGATATTATGAAGGAAATGATGTAATCTGTTAACAATAAATTTATCCCAAGAAGAAGCATCATTAACCTTGGGTATAAGAACAATATTCGAAGACTTAAAATACTGAGGCAAATCCACTCCACGGAAAAAATCTTGGATTTTATTAACCAATTCAGGATGAATAACCTCCCAACCTTTCTTGTAAAATTTAGCAATGAAACCATCAGGTCCTGCTGCCTTCCCATCCTCCATAGAATCCACAGTATTCTTAATTTCCAAGAGGTTAGGAACACTAGAGAGATTATGCCCAAAACCATCAGACATAGGGCTGTATAAAGTAGGATTTATAGTATTAAAGGAGCTTCCATCAGAAGACAAATGTTAGAGAAATAGACAATGCCATCATTGGAAATATCTAGTTGTTTATTTAAGATATTATCATTACTACTAATAATCATTCTAATAAAATTGCTCCTTCTGTTTCTAATACAGGCATGAAAATACGCAGAATTTCTATCCCCTTCCAAAAAATGAGTCTTATTGGCTTTTTGAGCAAGAAAACTTTCTTCCATCATAATAGCTTTATTCAACTCTCGTTGTCCTTGAAATAAGACTTCCCAATCAATCTGGTGATTGGCCAAATCTAATTCAATGGTTCTAACAGTATTTTCAAGATTCTCAATAGCTTGATTTATATTCCCAAATACCTCCCAGTTCCATCTCCTGAGATATTTGGCTAAATGCTTTTATAACATCCAGAGTTTATATCCAGAAGTACCCACAACAGAGGTCTTCCAGCAGACTTTAAGAACATCCATGAAATTGCTATGAAGCAGTCACATATTATAAAAATGAAAATGATAAGAAGGTTTATAATTAGAATTTCTAATCTTCAGAATAATAGGAGCATGACCAGAGGCCGAAATAGCTAAATGAGACACCTCATAGCAAATAAACTTATCAGCCCAAGCAACATTAGCAAGAAATTTGTCTAAATGTTCAAAAGTACTTCCTCTATGCCATGTGTAAGGAATACCTTTGAATCCCAAATCAAACAAACCAACATCCATAATGGCATTGTTAAAAAAGGAAATTAGATTAAGGTTAGGGGAAATCCCTCTTTTCTTCACCTGAATAGAAGAAATCAGATTGAAATCCCCACCCAAAAGCCACAATTCAGAATTAGGATTACTATTAATTAACAACTTCCAAAGTTCTAAACGAGCCTGTTTAGAACAACCCGCATAAATAATAGAGATAAAGAAGGAGTCACTATCAAGATGAATACGTAAATGTAATAACTGTTCTTGATTGATAAGAAAATCAATCTTATAGATATCTCTCCAAAAGAACCAGATCTTATTGTTAATATTAGCTAAAGAACGAAAAGAACCAAACCTTCTCATGAATCTCCCATTATTTTTTACTGCAACTAAAGGCTCCAAAATTCGAAAGAATGGAAGCTTATAAATACGAATCAATCTCTTTAATATATAGGAGGCATTAGCCTTAGCTATACCTCTAATATTCCATATAAGAGAATTAACCATCATCATGATATGATTTACCTCTAATGCTTCTTGAGGAAGAATAATTAACCTCTTCATCTTTACCTGACTTCAAGAAAGTGAGAGCTGCTTGATTAATATAACCAAGTTCTCAAACTACCTTTAATTTTCTTTTCCTTGATGATCTTTGAACTAACCAATCTTCTTCCAATTCTTTCCTTGTTAAAACTAAGATATCTTTATCATAGTTTAAGGAATTGGACACAAGACTCAAATCATCATTAATAGTAAGACCATGAACCAAAGGATCAAAAATATTTTCCTCGGGAACAACCCCTTTGTACAACTCCGACACATTTTGATCTATCTCCTTCGAAGGCAAAAGATTAATATTGTTCATGTTATCTTGCGAATCACCACTTTGATGACTATCATTCCTCCTCTCATAATTTTGCTCACCGCTAGCATTGTCACCATTATTGGCAAGAACTTCCTCAAGATCTTCTAAATGCTTCTTACTGACATTATCAACATCCTTCTTCACAGAATTGTGTTCAACATTAGTATTTTCACCATTACTAGCTTGAACTTCATCAAGAAATTCTTTATTCTTCTTATTAACACTTGCTTTATATGTATACGACCTTAGTTCCAGATGCGCAATACAACAAGAAGATATCATATGACCAAACATTTTACATTTAGAACAGTACGAAGGAACAAATTCCATTTCCGCTAATTGCTAGTATCTTGTATTTTCATCACCAATCAAGAAAGAATCCAGAAATTGTGTCGTAACATCTTTTTCGACCAAGATTCTAGCCATTGAAGGACGCGTGCAATGTAGAGTAGCGTTGTCCATCTTTAAAAAGTGACAAAAAATAGAACCTATGGAAAACAATACATGCGAATGAAATAAATGAAATTTGATGCCTGGAAACCTAATCCAAATAGGAACAATAGGAGATTCTTCAGCAGCAGGATTAAAGCTATGAGTCCACTTAAGAATCTTCATATAGCATTTGTCAATAGTAAGATATTTCCTTGCAAATAAGGAAGTGTAATCCACTTCTTCTTGTAGCTTAATCATCAAATTGCGTCCATTAATTAGCCCCAAATTCCATTTACCACTCAAATTTAGGTCAGAAAAAATTTACGAATGTTATCCACTTTCGGATGAGCCAATGCAAACTTACCAATTAGGGTAAACTTTAATAGTTACGTACGAAGATTAGTTTCTTTTGATTGATAAACAATAGCAGACTTATCATTCTTCCTTGATACTTTCTTGAAAAGTTCTTCAGAATCACTTCCTTCCAGCCTATTTTTAAAAGAATTAGGGAGCTGGACGTCTGAAATCTCCGGGAGATTGCCAGAAACAACGTCCTTGTAAGACAGCGAAAACCCTCGATTTGTGGAAGCCATCAACGAAATTGGAACGAGATAATCCGAAAATAAGATCGACGACTCCAAAAAACACAAGCCATAGGACTTTCGAACGCTCTAAAGCAAAGCCCTAAAAAGGAATCTCGAAGAGCTCCAAGAAAAGCTCCATCTCCATATATATATATAATTTTAATGTAATTTTGGCTGAATTTTAATGGAAATTTAAATAATTTTTCTTATAAAATATTATTGAAATTTGTGTCATACTTAGAGATTCATGCCATATGATCAAAATTTATTGATGGGCATAAGAAATTAAAAAAGACAATTACAATCTAAGCAAAAATTTATAGATCTATCATTCTAGATTTATAAGCTTCAAATTACTAAATTACTAGATAATTTTGTCCAACATTTTCAAGCATTAGACTTTTTTTTTTTTTTTGTAAGATAGAAATAGGGCTGTCAAAAAAGCTCATTATTTGCATACAGCTCCTATTCGGCTCATTGCAAAAGTTAAACTTCAATTTTAACTTTTATAGCACTCATGCACAAAGACATATAACACTTTTTTAAAGTTAGCAAAAGTGATTATTTATGTGATATGAAAATTTTGAGTGTTAAAATTTTTAAATTCAAAATTTTCGGTTAGATGTCAAAATTTTATAGAACTTGGGTGTGCATATAATGCCTCTTTACTGCTTCAACATATAAATATATACTATCTTATTTTCACCTTCCAAAAGAGCTTCTCGGGATGGTGGGTCGCCCAAGATTTAAATACTCTTCTTTGGCCCTACACCTAGCCGATGTGAAACTTTTTGTCAGTGACATTCTCCTCCACCCAATCACGTGACACCCTTGTCACGGATCAGCTCCTCCAAGGATCCCACTGGATCATGGAGGGTCCACACATCTGACAGACTGTAATCGGCTTAGATATCACTTGTCACCTCCCAAAAGAACTCTTCGGGATGGTGGGTAACCCAAGACTTGAATACTAATCCTCGGCCCTACACATAGCCGATGTGAGACTTTTTATCTGTGGCATTATGCTTTAGATACGTAAATGCAAAAGAATAAGAATAGTGATATTTTTGGATATAAATTTTACATATAGAAATTGGTGCACATACAATGCCCTCTTTATTGCTTCAGCATATAGATGTATATAATACCTTACGCTTCGGATATGTAAACGCAAATGAATAAAAATAGTGATATTTTTGGATATAAATTTTAAATATTAAAAAAGTTAAAAAAATATGGCCCATGCAGGTCTCGAACCTGCGACCTTCGCGTTATTAGCACGAAGCTCTAACCAACTGAGCTAATAGGCCAATTTGATTTAAAATGCAACCCCATTTAATTTAAAACTCAATCCAATGCATATTATCTAAGTTTTTAAATTGCTGTGTATGCATTAAATTTTATAAGAAATATTTAAAAATTTTATGAAGTTAAAAATTAATTAAAAAATGCGTGAATGTAGACGATATAGAACCTTCAAAGTGCTTAGATTGATTAATAGAATGTTAGTTGTATTATATAATCCCTGCGGGACACTGCTGTCTTGAGAATTTTTCAGGTATAATTATAGAATTCGATGTTGTTTTGATAATTATGAGAAGTGATTTTAACTTTTCATTATATATTTGTTGAATTATGATTTGCCGTGTGAATATGAGGGAGGCAGAGATAGAAGTGAACGGTAATGAACAGTAATTTATGTGTTTATTCAAAAAAAAAAAAAATTCATATTTATAGGATAGAGGGTGCAATAATGATATTAAATTTTGGCCTGTGATTTTAAAGGATAAGTACAGGGGTATATTTGGTATTTTATATGTATGAGTTTATCTTCTGTGTGCTCTCCAGCTCGGCTGGCTAAGCTTAATTGACTTTGGATCGGCAAGATTAGCTCAGTCGGTTGAGCTTGGTCAGCAAGATCAGCTTGGTTGGTTGAGCTTTGTCGGCATGAGATTATCTAGTATGGTTGTGATTCTTGATAAAATGTGAGGGACTTCTTGGCATCCCCGGATGGTTGGAGGTACCAAGGAACTAGATCATCCCTCAAATTGATTTTCCCATAATTGTTGGTTCGGATGTCTCTTTGTCTTGCTTCTGACCAAATGATTTAGGCCCAGTTTATTTTGTCTTTTTTATTTATCTGTCTGATGGCACAGTCAGTCTTAGCCTTATTGGTTTTGGCTCATACAACTTCACTCGATCAGACAAGTGGAGTATTCTGTCGTCGATGGGCCCTTCATCAAACTCTTTCCTTATGCACATTAGATCTCTTCGGGATTAGGGTTGGAGCATTTTTGTTTTACCATGTTATTGTTTTATTGAGGTATTTTAAACATTGAAGGAATGCATGCTGACCCCTTTCAATTTATAAAAAATTAAAAAAAAAAAAACATGATAATTTGACATCTTTTTTTGTGGTCCAAGTTATTATAGCACCTATGACGGGGAGGTGGGGAGGGGACCTCAGACCGATTCAGTCCAAACGGGCGCTAGGGTTTTTGCCCACTCCAAGTAGCAGTAATGGTATTTTTCATCTATTTATTTTTATTATGTTTAAGTCATTTTTTTATTAGTAATGGTATTTTTCATCTATTTATTTTTATTATGTTTAAGTCATTTTTTTATTATAAAAATATTGTCATTTATTATATTAGGGGTCATTTGTTCATTGGACTTTTATTTGTGATGACAATTGTAAACCTCACTCGTTGGTGGTGTCATTTTGGGTCTCCTTCCTTTATCAATCCTTCGTGTGGTTTTTTCTGTATCCTACGCTAGGCATTTACATGACGAATATTCGAAGGGGGTAGGCATAAAAAAAATGAGTATTTATATATTTTAACATTTAAAGTTTTATATTTACATACATAATAGTAAAATTCTTACTATCACTATTATTTTTAATTTTTTTTTTTATAAATAAAGCATACGAGGAGGAGCATTTATGCACATACCACCTAAATGCTTAAAACATTAGAGGATTGTTTTACATTTGTTAGATTCAGGCCAATAATAGGCCCCAACATTGTAACAGGCCCTTATATCTTCATAATAGAGCCTAAAGACATTAAATAACATGATCCCACCATAATAATAATGACAAAATAAATTTGTCCCACTAATTTTCTGAATTTTTTTCTCAATCATTACTCATTAGGCCAAGAGTGGGCTACACATATATAATCTTATATGTATTCATCTAGCAAAAGCTAGGCATTGTCTTTTTTTATAATTGTCATATTCGTTAATATTTACTTACATTACGTGCTGAAATATTTGATACGAAGAAGTATAGGAGTCTATCGTCTTAAATTTTCTTGAAAATTTCACGTGCACACAATTAAAATAAAAATACAAGTCACTAAAGATCATTGTAATTGAAAAACTTAATGAGGGAAAATTCATGCTGCCTAGCCCAATTGATCAATTGAATTCCATCTATCCATTGGAAGAGGGATTACAATATTATAAGAGTGTGGGATATTAATTTAACTTTCTTCAGAAATGGCAAATAGTGATGGACAGGTAGCAAAGACCAGGTAGTAATGGTTGCAATAATCAAGTAACAGTCGTCTACCGTTGTGGCAACGATTCAATAACAATGATGAGGGCTTCGTAATAGTTTTCATTGACGATAATAGAGACCGAGTGACGGTATTCCGAAGATGGAGACGTTAGAGCGATAGGGGTTTGGTGTAGACCACAACAGCCAGGTACCAATAGCCAGCCAATGATTGGTGGTGGTTTTTTGCTTTAATAAATTTAGCTCGCAGCTCCCCCCTTCCTTGGGGTCCTATTCATAAAATTTTGGGAGGGGTATTTTGGTGTATTTAGCAAAGATCTCATGACACTCCTTCTGGCAATCTATGTTAATTCATTTAATCGTAGATCATTTTTATAGTATTTAGTAATTGTCTTAATGATACTAAAATTGAAAGATCACATGCTCATCCAATTCCACGAGATGTTGATTTTATTATGAGCATGCCTAATTCAGATATAATTTAACCTTTTTAGTGAAGTTTCAAAGCCTTAATTATATTTCGCGTGTTTGCTCCGAACTCATTTGAGCACGAATTGAATCACTTTTACTATCGTTTGGTTCATATCATCAAAACTTCATCTTGTTCTACTAGGGAGCTCATTAATAGCCTAGCACCAATAGGATTGGCTTCCATACTCTTCTATTGCTAAGCAAAACATATTTCATAATAATAATAATAAATCATATATCATTCCTAACCTTATGGAGGATAGCATTAACAGAGTCTTCTTTCTGCGAAGTTATTCAAATTAATCCACAAAAAAATATATATTTTTGCAATTAATTTTTTATTTGCAATCTCACCCAACTATTTAAAACTGCTTTTATTGTTTAAAATAATATTAAAGATAACCATAAACTAAAATATGCATGTTTAGTCTTTCTTTCATTTCTTTCTTTTTAAATGACTTGATTGTAGCATTAGATGATCAGAAGAAAAAAAAGAAGCTCATCACTCGGCACCAAAATTTCAAGAAGTTTTTCATTTGTTCACATTATTACATGCTACAATACTTTATTGAACAATATTTATGATTTATTTTATCAGCATGTAATTATTTCCTTATTCACATAGCAACAAAATTACTATATTTATCTATATGATATTTTTATATCTAAATCACATCAAAATATCATTAATATTAATTTATTGAAAAAAAAATATATATTTTTTTATTGTTGAATCCATTTAGGATGTTGGGTCCCTTGTTGTTCGTGAGTTTATACAATTCTGTAAAGATCATGTTTTTAGAAGAAAAATGTGAGAGCAAATGATGGATGTGATGCTAGGGGTCGTGATTCTCACACTATATTGGGAGCAGATGATAGATGTGTTGCTACGGGTCGTGTTCTTCACGCTATATTTCTTAGGATTTTGGAGTGGCCAAAAATTAGTTCAAAGAAAAGATCTCTGCTTCCGTGCGGATAGAGAGAGAGAGAGTGAGAGAGAGTGTGTGTGTGTGTGTGTGCGGATTTTTAGAGAGAGAGAGAGTCTAAGAGGTCATTTTATTTTTAAATTGTTGATCCCCCTTAAAAGCTCTCTCTGAACTTACTTCTATAAATGAGAGAAAATAAATATAAAATTACATTCAATATAGTACTGCGTCTGCTTATAGTGTCCTAGTGAAAAAATTACGATGCAGGGTGACATTGTGTACTATGAGGTAATGATGTTTATTTTTCAAGCAGCTTGTTTGCCCTGAGCAAGCCCGACTACCTTGACAGCTGGGCTTAGTTCGACCAATTTGTCGAGTGGGCACAGTTCACCGCTACAACGTGTGGGCTTAGCTCGAGAATGACTTAATATTTAGATATGGGTTCACATCATACAATCAAACCACATTGCCCTACTCATGTTGGTATGTGATCGTTACTCCTTGTGATTTTTCACTAGATAAGTGTATGATGACTCCCTTCATGTTTCTGACATTGATTATCTCAAGTTCCAATGCCCCAAAAGGAAGAATTTATGAATATTTATAGTTGCTAATCGATTAGTTATAAATTCTTTAAGAATTAGATACAATCGCTTATAATGTTTCAATTAAACAAAATTTTCAAACAAAATTTTCAAATAAAATTAGTTTTAATGCGAATAATAAGTGATTTTCTTGAGTATGAAATGTTATCGAAATGGAGCACTGTGGGGAAGTTAAGTTGCCCCTGTTATTTTGATTTATCAATGACATTCACTCTTCAACATGACATAAAAATTCATGATTTTGTTGTCATCGTATGTCATTTTTACCTATTCATCACCCTTTCAGGTGAAGTATAAATGCCTTCAAATGAAGCAGAGTTGATAAATTAGAGACACCATCAAGATTAACAGGGGATAAAGTATCTTCACAACATCTCCTTGATTTTGGTGTTAACTATAATTGGACAAAATGATCCATTTTTAAAGATCTGGCTTAATAGAAGACCAATTTGCTGCCAAGCACAAGCATAAAAGTTTCTTTATTAATACTTTCAACACTACGATGAATGTTAAAGGAAAAATTAAGGATAACATAAATGTCATATTTGACTTAAAGGAGCTTTGTCGTAGAAGAAAGTTAGAGATTCTTGAAACTATTATATGTAAACTTATTAAACCTAAAGCAAAAAACTATTTTATTTTGGTTCAGTGAAGAATAATTTATAGTGGCTGCGGTCATTAAAATTTTCGAGCGGCAATGCTTCAAATTGAGCTGTTGTGTCAGCACGAGAGCATAAAAGATATTTAAAATGAAAAGTCATGAATATCATTCGTTCTTATAAAATTTGTTGTTAACTGTATTTAGCTACTTATCGAGTGAAATACTTAATCCATTTATTGAAATCAATACATTATCCAGAGATCTACGTGTAGCTCATTTACAAAGATGACATAATTAGCATAGTCATTGCCACTGTTGAACCATTGTTGTCCAACTACCACTGTCACGGCCACTGAATCACCATCACTGTCACCGAACTACCGCCATATGGTCATTGCCATCTTCGGACCGTGGTTGCCCAATCACCACTGTCGCCCCTACCCATCACCTTCGTCACCGCTGCCTCTCCCCGACCTCTACCATTAGTCCACCATTGCTATCGTTGTCAGACAACCTCCGTCAAGCCACTTATAATACACACAATGTTGTCATTGAATTTTCTGGCACACGACTTTTATTATCAATATTCCTTGACAACAATCAGGTTGTCGCCACTTCTCAAATGTATTATGCCACTTCCGTGGAGGGAGTCGCGTCGGTAACCCCCACTTATGCAACATTGCTTCAGACTATTTTAGGACTTGTGAAGTCATTTAATCTACATCAGCATAGTGAAATCATTTCTACTGAGCTAGGCACCCTTTTGAGCTTTCCAAGTAAAAATCCTTTTGTTCCCTTTACCAGTTCTTCTTTTATTTATGTACATGTTGGATATTCTTACAACACTAAGAAGTTAATATATCATTCTACGGCCATAAATTTAGCAACACCCAACAACTATAATCATAATTATTATCCTTAAAATTTTGCGGTTTAAATAGTTGCATCAAAATTTGATGGCTTTCTAGTGACGTAAGAAGTTAAATCATTATAATTCATAAATCAAATAATTGATTTTTTAAATGATTAAAAATTAATTATAACATTTAATGAATATACGACGCGTGATAGAAAATAAACCCTAATTTAAATTTCAATTTGTTATCATTAAGAGATTACATTAGATGAAACATTTTGTGTTCTTTTTAACAAAGGAAAATCCAAATAATACCAAAATATAATACTTTAAATATTCTAAACATTGTACCAAAATATGTTATAAATATTCTAAACATTGTACCAAAATATATTACTAATAAGAGAACATTTAAAAAAAAATACCCAATTATATCATAAATTAGTAAAGCTTGATATTGAAAAGATTTTACGAAGTATGTGGACATATCTTATCTAGTCAAAAGATCTCCTAGCTTCTATTGACTTGCTTCATACCCAAAATTTGATGAATGACATTGTTGACTTTGGAAGCTAATATTTATAGATTTGTGCGTGTGCGCGTATCATATCTTATTAGTGGAGTAGTCTCTTTGAAGATCATAAGTCCCCGCAGGTTGCGGGTTCGTGAATCTTTATCACACTTAGGGATGACCGAGGCTCGTCTAATAGCCTTCGGCTTCCTCTTTATATATATATATATATATATATATATATATATATATATATAACACACATATATATTATAATTTAACTTTATATGCACCAACATTAGTAAAAAACATGTACATAAAAAATGTGTTTGCAGTGATCTTAAAAATTTCTATCGGTCTAGAAGGGAATAATGCGATGAAAGCCCGCCTAGTGTCAGAAGATTGCAGGTGCCACTTGATCGAACGAGTCAAGCCAACTGGACCCGACTGAGACACAAGGTGGATAAGAAGACGACTGAATGATCTAAGAATGAGCCATTCGGCCGAAAATGAAATGAAAGAGCATTTGAGCCAATCATTATTGAAAAATTTGACGAAATGAGAGAGCATATTCTCTAGTAGAGCCAACCCACAGGAATATCTAATTCTACAAAGTATCTCTAACAATCCCATGGAGACTCTAAATGCTACTCAACAGGGATAAAGGATAGCCAATCAAGCTGGACCAGTTGGCCGAACCACACTGACCAAGCTCAGTCGTTCAAGTTGACCCTATCGACCCAAAGTCAACTAAGCTCGCCAAGGTCGTACATATATAATACCATAAATACCCTTGCACGAACCCCTTTCAAATGGGGACAGAAATATAATCACCATTGCACCATCTCCCTTATACATATAGGAGAAACATTTTCTAAAGAAGACACTATTCATCATTGTTCATTACTTCATCTCTCTCTCCCTCTCTCTCTCTTTTTTCTCTCCTTATTTTCGTTCTGTTCTTTGGGCCTGAGTCACGGGCAAACGCAAATTGAACACACATACATACGCACACACACAGTATATATATATATATATATATATATATTAATACTTTTACGATTTAA